>NC_133328.1:628783932-629034186 GCF_042186555.1 Aquarana catesbeiana | reverse complement strand
CTTGTTACATATTTGCTGAGGCTGGTGTACACAGGCATATGCTTGTGGGCCAAGGCAAAAATGAGAAGACGCTCTAAGCAGAGCAGCTGAGAAGCAAAGAAACTCAAAAGCATACAGCACGAGTTTGACGACTGCAAGTATCAGCCCAAATTCTGGTTACATTTTCGTTCATTTTCCTGCAACAGACAAGCCAAAAATCTTTGGATGCAACACACAAATATTGCTTCATCAATCCGATCACTTGCAATATGAAAAGCTTTTTTTTTTTTCTTCTTCTCAACTAAAAAAAGGAGAAGAAAGAAGAGATAAAGAAAAGTTAAAAAAAAAAAAAAAAAAAAAACCACCCACGTTATTTCAGATTGAATAAGTTGCTCAATACGCCATAAAAAAAAGCTTTAGGCTGTGTTCACACAATCTTCGCATGCGGTTCACAGCAGGGGTCCGGTGCGTCCCCGTTCTCCGTTTCAGGTCCGATTTCAGCCCAAATTTTTGGCCGAGTTTGGCCTTAATTCGGGATAATATGGGAACGTGTCCCATAGGAAACCAGGCTGAATGAACTATAGTGCGTTTCTGCAAAAAGCACCAAAAAAATAAATAAAAAATAAGAGACACACACAACACACATCGGTCCGATTCTCCTTTTTCTGGGGTCCTCCTCCTGCTATCAGAGTGCCCCAATAGCAAGCTGCAAATTATAGTATACAGCAGTGGTCATCAACCCTGTCCTCGGGGCCCACTAACAGGCCAGGTTTTATGTATTACCTTGGGGAGATTCAGACAAGAATACTGCAATCACTGAGCAGCAATTGATATCACCTGTGATGTATTTCCGTTATCTTGCAAACCTGGCCTGTTAGTGGGTCCTGAGGACAGGAGTTGATGACCACTGGTATATAGAGCACTTCTATAGCAAGGTAAAAAAAAAAAACAAAAAAAAAACACAAACAACCTTCTGCCTTTAGAACCAATCACTTCCTGCCCAGGACTACATGTCCCATGGGGCATTGCTCCTCACACATTCACAAGTTCTCAGGCACTTACTGACATGTATGGACAGTGTACTGAGCTGTATGTGTGCTGCACTGTATTTCCTGATATGTAAAGAAATAATGCATTCTGTATGCAGGCCAACTAATCAAGTGGCCGATTAATCGATTATGACAGTAGTTGTCAACTATTTTCATAATCGATTCGTTGTTTCAGCCCTACATAATAGTGAAAGCAATTATTAGGTAGGCACCAGCGCTCTATAGGTTCCTTCAGTAACAGACTTCTGCCATGTACACCATGCAGAGTATACATTGCACCCACCATCGGGCTGTGGACTGTGTCAATGTACGGGGATATGGATTTCCCTCTCCAGCCTGGCAAGGAAACCGGTTTTTCAAGGCTCAGCCGATTCACCGGCAGTGATCTGGAAGGAGATAATGACGAAATAATAAGTGCAGCATGAGCACAGCTGGGCATGTTCTTGTTCTGACAAACAAGTTCATGTCTGGAGTGTTTTGACTACAAGGGGCAACACAGAAAGTGTGCGCCCACCACTCCTGAACAAACGATTCCAGAACTTTCTCCAACACAATACATCCAACACTCCCCTTCCCCCAATGCTGCTGTCTAAAAAAGGTGCCCCCTGTGCTCCTTCATTCGGAGTGGGGGCGCTCTAACACCGGAGGTGTGCTACTATACTAAGCCAGATCACCAGGTGAAAACAGAGGGTAAAAAAAATAAATAAATATAAATATAAATATATATAAAAAAAAAGATAATAAAAACACAACACACACGAATGCATCCAAAGCATCTAATGGATTAGTAGGCTGCAATATATGACATTTTTGATTTTGGGTTTAACCACTTAAGGACCGAGCCTCCTTCCGTGATTTGTTGTTTACAAGTTAAAAACAGGTTTTTTTGCTAGAAAATTACTTAGAACCCCTACAAACATTATACTTTTTTTCTAACACCCTAGAGAATAAAATGGCGGTGGTTGCAATACTTTGTCGCACCGTATTTGCGCAGCGGTCTTACAAGTGCACTTTTAAAAAAATAAAAATAAAAAAAAATAACACTTTTTTTAATTAAAAAATAAAGACAGCACTAAAGTTAGCCCAATTTTTTTTTATATTGTTAAAGATAATGTTAATGTTAGGCCGAGTAAATTGATACCCAACATGTCACGCTTCAAAATTGTGCCCGCTCGTGGCTTGGCGACAAACTTTTACCCTTAAAAAAAAAAAATTCTACAGGTTGCATATTTTGAGTTACAGAGGAGGTCTAGGGCTAGAATTATATTGTTCTCACTCTAACAATTGTGGCAAATGTCTCACCAGCTCAGTGGGATGGTACGCGTTAAAAAAACAAAAAAAAAAAAACAAACTTTTAATTGGTTTTGTTTTAACTTTTATTTTTACACTGTTCTTTAAAAAAAAAAAAAATTGTGTCACTTTTATTCCTATTACAAGGAATGTGAACATCCCTTGTAATAGAAAAAAGCATGACAGGTCCTCTTAAATATGAGATCTGGGGTCAAAAAGACTTCAGATCTCATATTTACACTAAAATGTAATAAAAAAAAATAAATGGCCCTTTAAGAGCTATGGGTAGAAGTGACGTCTTGACATTGCTTCCGCCCTGCAATGATATGGAGACCGGTGGGGGCCCCATCTTCCCCTCACTCATCTCCACGTCACACAAGGGACAGCATCCGATCGCCTCCTCCGCTGCTGACGGCGCCGGTGAGCGGCGGAGGGCACCGAAGCACGGCGGGAGGGGGCCCTCTCTCACCGCCGATAAAAGTGGTTTGACAGACATCTGTGAGGGTTCATACACCGATATCTATTGAAATCGCCCCCAAAGTCACTAAAAGTAGTGCTGGAACTACTTTTGGGAATCAGCGCTGCGCCTCAAAGTTGGCGTCGCACCGATTCTGATGGTGCCGTTGCCGGCAATAGGCTCAGATTTGGCATGCAATTTGACATGTCAAATTGGGCCAATGTGAACACAGGCTAAGGGCTCTCTCCTTCCCCCCCCCCCCCCCCCTCATTTTCTCCTAGTGATCTGGCCAGTACTAGAGCACCCCCACTCTGGATGAAGGAGCACAGGGTGGCAAAGCAGACAGTAGCATTATCAGTCTGGGAGGGAGGCAGTGTTACATGTATTAGACCCCTTTCATACTGAGGGGCTTCTAAACTGCCACATATACACACAAACAGTGAGGACGGAAAGTATTCAGACCCCCTTAAATTTTTCACTCTTTGTTATATTGCAGCCATTTGCTAAAATCATTTAAGTTCATTTTTTTCCCTCATTAATGTCCACACAGCACCCCATATTGACAGAAAAACACAGAATTGTTGACATTTGACAACTGAAATATCACATGGTCCTAAGTATTCAGACCCTTTGCTCAGTATTTAGTAGAAGCCCCCTTTTGATCTAATACAGCCATGAGTCTTTTTGGGAAAGATGCAACAAGTTTTTCACACCTGGATTTGGGGATCCTCTGCCATTCCTCCTTACAGATCCTCTCCAGTTCTGTCAGGTTGGATGGTAAACGTTGGTGGACGGCCATTTTTAGGTCTCTCCAGAGATGCTCAATTGGGTTTAAGTCAGGGCTCTGGCTGGGCCATTCAAGAACAGTCACGGAGTTGTTGTGAAGCCACTCCATTATTTTAGCTGTGTGCTTAGGGTCATTGTCTTGTTGGAAGGTAAACCTTCGGGCCCAGTCTGAGGTCCTGAGCACTTTGGAGAAGGTTTTCATCCAGGATATCCCTGTACTTGGCCGCATTCATCTTTCCCCAGTCATCCTCTCCCTGCAGCTGAAAAACACCCCCACAGCATGATGCTGCCACCACCATGCTTCACTGTTGGGACTGTATTGGACAGGTGATGAGCAGTGCCAGTTTTTCTCCACACATACCACTTAGAATTAAGGCCAAAAAGTTCTATCTTGGTCCCATCAGACCAGAGAATCTTATTTCTCACCATCTTGGCGTCCTTCAGGTGTTTTTTTAGCAAACGCCATGCGGGCTTTCATGTGTCTTGCACTGAGGAGAGGCTTCCGTCGGGCCACTCTGCCATAAAGCCCCGACTGGTGGAGGGCTGCAGTGATGGTTGACTTTCTACAACATTCTCCCATCTCCCGACTGCATCTCTGGAGCTCAGCCACAGTGATCTTTGCGTTCTTCTTTACCTCTCTCACCAAGGCTCTTCTCCCCCGATAGCTCAGTTTGGCCGGACGGCCAGTTCTAGGAAGGGTTCTGGTCATCCCAAATGTCTTCCATTTAAGGATTATGGAGGCCACTGTGCTCTTAGGAACCTTAAGTGCAGCTGAAATTTTTTTGTAACCTTGGCCAGATCTGTGCCTTGCCACAATTCTGTCTCTGAGCTCTTCAGGCAGTTCCTTTGACCTCATGATTCTCATTTGCTCTGACATGCACTGTGAGCTGTAAGGTCTTATATAGACAGGTGTGTGGCTTTCCTAATCAAGCTCAATCAGTATAATCAAAACACAGCTGGACTCAAATGAAGGTGTAGAACCATCTCAATGATGTTCAGAAGCAATGGACAGCACCTGAGTTAAATATATGAGTGTCACAGCAAAGGGTCTGAATACTTAGGACCATATGATATTTGTTTTTCTTTTTTAATAAATCTGCAAAAAATTTCAACAATTCTGTGTTCTGTCAATATGGGGTGCTGTGTGTACATTAATGAGGAAAAAAAAAATGAACTTAAATGATTTTAACAAAATGGCTGAAATATAACAAAGAGTGAAAAATTTAAGGGGGTCTGAATACTTTCCGTCCCCACTATAATTTTTATATATATATATATATATATATATATATATATATATATATATATATATATATATATATATATATATATATATATATATATATATATATATATATATATTTTACACACATACTTATTTTTTTTTTTAAATTATTGATCTTTATCCACCACACTTACTGGCCCGGTTACCAATAATAATAAAATAAATAATTAAAAAAAAAAAAAAAAAAAAAAAAAAAAAAAAAGGAAGAAGAAAGCCTAAAAAAGAAAAAACAAATCTTCAAATTGGAATTGGTACGCTGCGATATAATAAAGGTTTGTTTTTGGGCTTAATACTGCTTTAAAACGTCATTAGCAGAGCAGTAATAGTTCTTCAGACAGTCTTGTTCTTCTGGCATTACATGGATATATTATGCGGTTATCTTAATGCAACTGATATTCCGCAGGCTCTCTGTAAACGTTCTATTATGTGGAGCTGGGTCGTGCCGTCATGTTGGAATTGCTTCCATCTCGGTAGAAGGCAGGAAAAGCGTCTCCTCCATGTCCTCCTGGCAGCTTGACAGACAAGAGCAATCCGAGGGATCTGTGAGCCTGGAAACCTTTCCGACATTCACATCAATCTCCCCAGACGGAACAATGGCGGGGAAAGTAAAACAAGTCCAGATTAATCGATGTCACCGAGGGTCGTATTCCCCCCCACTGTCACCAGATGACAAGTGACACCGGTGACATGATGGTCCTCATACTCTTCTACAAAACAGGAGGCCGCAACCGTTACCACGTCTATATTCAATATCCAAAATCCCTGCCCCCCCATCATCCAACCAGATAGAAAATAAAAAATGATTATCCATACATTTCATGTTTACCTAAAGTGAATTTTGTTTTACACTTTTGGATAGGAGTAGAGAGGGATTAGAACCCCCGTCAGGTTTTATTGCCATCTGTTTTCTTGTTAGGAGGATTCGCTCTCACTATTCCCCCCCCCCCCCCCACATTTACCGTTATCACTTAAGCCGCGTACACACGTGCGGAATGTCCGACAGAAAAAGTCAGACGGAAGCTTTTCATCTTCTATTCTGATCGTGTGTAGGCCTCAGACTTTTTTTTTTTTTGAAAATTCTGACGGACCTAGAAATGGAACATGTTCTAAATATTTCCGGACAGAACCAATTCTTATAGCGGGAAACCCGCTCGTCTGTATGCTGTTCCGACAGACCAAAAACGACGCATGCTCTGAAGCAACTACGAGATGGAAGCTAATGGCTACTGGCTATTGAACTTCCTTTTTCTAGTCCCGTCGTACGTCACCACGTTCTGGACGGTCGGACTTTGGGTTGACCGTGTGTAGGCAAGACCGCTTGAATGGAATTCTGTTGGAGAAACCCTCGGAGTGTACGCGGCATTTAAAGTGAAAGTAGAAGAAAAATTCCAAAATTTCGGGAGGACGCCAATTTCAGGGTTATCTTTCAAAGGGGAAACTAGTTCTGGTGACAACCAGGGGGATTTTGGAGCATGTGTGTCAAACGTAAGGCCCATGGGCCGAATCTGGCACGTCAGGCCAATTTCATGTAGTCCTCATATCTCTCCTGTGGCACTACCTTGTCTTGAACCCCCACCTTGTCCCAGCAGTCAGTAGCAGAGGACAGAACTCCTCCACCAGTAGGGTGCCTACATTTGCCAGATTGCCCGGGACTATCCCGCAATTGCCATCTCTGTCCTGGGTCCCGGGCACAATACAGTGTCCCGGATTAAAATAGAGGACATAGGCACCCTGCGAATTAAATTGTCAGATCTGGTTGCTAGGGCCGCACCCGCATGGCGTAACGTCACGAGTGAGGCCAGGAGTGAGGCCCGTGCCTACGGCTGAACTGCTGTCTCCACCCACCGGCACCTCTTCCTTCTCCAAGACTTCGGCACCAAGCGGCATGCAACAGGAACTGGCCGGTGTGATCTTCACACTCACACTCTCCAGTCCAGACAGTGTCTCCCTAAACAGCACTTTGCAAAATGTGGTCACCCTATCCACCAGACCTTGAACTTTTCCATGAATCCGGGAAGAAGCTCATCTCTGCTCCCCCCATCTCAGAAATTGGCAGCAGTGAGAAGGACAGAACTGCTCCTACAGATCTTGTGCTTTTCTGTGCAGCTGCGGAGAGGCTCATCTCTGCCAACTCCATCTCAGCAGTCAGTACCAGAGAGGATGACAGAACTCATCCTGCACTTTTCTGTGGAGATGTAGCTCCCAGGTAGCAGACAAAAAAAAAAAAAAGGACAGAATTCCTGCTACAGATCCTGCGCCTTTGTGTAGCGACAGCACCC
Source organism: Aquarana catesbeiana (assembly GCF_042186555.1). Classification (NCBI taxonomy): domain Eukaryota; kingdom Metazoa; phylum Chordata; class Amphibia; order Anura; family Ranidae; genus Aquarana; species Aquarana catesbeiana. The sequence continues at coordinate 629,027,061 of NC_133328.1, read as the reverse complement.
CCTAGTTGCCTCCTTCCCTGGTCTCAGCATTCAGCAGACACTGGTAGCTGCCTCCAGCCCTCCTCTGGTCCACCTCCAGACCCTGCACTTGTCTATGCATACAAGAAGAGGCTCATTTCTGCGCCAGCCTGATAGAGCCTGCACAGTGAAGATAAGGCCATACACAGAGGAGATGGTGTTAATCAGCGGAGGAGTATTGCATCCAGCAGGCTGTCACATGTAGATGGGCTGAGCCCCGCTCTGACCCCGCCTCCACTATTCACTTTCATTATGACCAGCATGAGGGCCCTTCCACAAGCCTCACATGGTGCAGTTATGGGTGTGTGGGCTTTTCTGTAACTAAATCTGCCGAGCGTTCTGAGTTTATCAGTTTCTGATCATCTTCGCAGATATGTGTGGAGGAAGCATAGCTTCCAAAAGGATTGAAAAGCACGTCAGTTATGGATTATTCCTATTACTCTGGTAGTTCCCCCACTCAGGAAAGAATGATTGGTGCAGACTTAAAAGACTTTTATTTTTGTTGTAAAGTTCACCAATAATGTAGCCCACCTTTGCGTGATCTGGTGGCCAGGCTATGGATATATGGGCTTCAAAAACAAGTCCCCACTGACCTCTGAAGGTGCATGTATTGTGGAGCAATTTATCCTCAATGTTGAGTGCAGAAGCACAAAAGTCTTCCAAGTTGTTTACTCAGCAGATAAGTGTCCTCTGCTCCCCGCTTTGCTAAAAAGACACCCCCCAGTTTCCAGATGCTTCGTGTTCCCCTACTGCTGGCATCACTCCCCAGGACACCTTACGCTCCCCCACCTCAGCAGATGGGCTCCACAGACATCCCTCCTAGACCCCCTACCCCTACTGACAGAAATCATTGCATGCCATCCTGACCAACATCCTTCCAGCCACACCACCCTTCCAATTGCTTACATACTTTTCTCTTGCATACTGCCCACAGTCTTACCCTCAGCACTCCTCTCCTGAATATACCGCCCGTCATACCTTCCACATTCCTCTCCTGAATATACTGCCTGTCATACCCTGCGCACTCCTCCAGATAATATACCACCCGTCATACCCTGCGCACTGCTCCAGCTAATATACCACCCGTCATACCCTGCGCACTCCTCCCGCAAATATGCCACCAGTCATACCCTGCGCACTGCTCCCACAAATATGCCACCCGTCATACCCTGCGCACTGCTCCCTGAATATACCACCTGTCATACCCTCCGCACTCCTCCCCCGAATATACCACCCGTCATACCCTGCGCACTCCTCCCGCAAATATGCCACCAGTCATACCCTGCGCACTGCTCCCACAAATATGCCACCCGTCATACCCTGCGCACTGCTCCCTGAATATACCACCTGTCATACCCTCCGCACTCCTCCCCCGAATATACCACCCGTTATACCCTCCACATTCCTCTCCTAAATATACTGCTGCACACACTGCCCTCCAGATTATCCTCCATACAGCTCACTGCCATACCCTCTATCATACTCTCGGCTCTTTTCCACGCTCCTCTCCTGCACACGCTCTCATACTCACGGCTCTCTTCTATGCTCCTCTCCTGCACACGCATACTCTGCTCTCTTCCACGCTCCTCTCCTGCACACGCTTTCATACTCTCGGCTCTCTTCCACGCTCCTCTCCTGCACATTTTACCCACTAAAATACTTTATTATTTAATTATTGCCAACTTTTCCTGTCCTGGGGCACACTTGTGTTAGTCTCTTGTAAATACAGAGCAGGAGCTCGGTATTGCAGAGGTTACCAAGTTTCAGAACATCTTCTACTGTGAAGCCTGGGGATGAATTGCTCCACAGGACCTAAAGCTACAGAGGTCAGTGAGGACCTTGTTTTAAAGTTTGACCGATGCTTGCTAAGAAAATGTAAACACTGGAATGTCCGTGGTCGGACCTCAGGAATCTTATTACAATTTTACTTCAACCTCACAACCTACTATTTTGAACTTTTCTAAATTGAAGTTAAAAATTTGGTTTTTATAATGAAAAATACAAAAAGTTCACATTTCCCGGAGTGTACAGAGGAGAGTCTGCGGCCTGCCCAGACCCTGCCCCCTCACAATAAGACCTGTATACAGCGTTTGTTGCTCAAGAAGCATTCTGCAGATTACGTAAATCCAAGTTCTGCTTTTTTTTTTTTTTTTTTTTTTTTGTGCTGCTCAGACAAACGACTGATTCAGCAGAATTGGGGGTGGCTCAGCAGTCTCCCCAGCCCCCCCACTTCTATTGTTCTATCCCCCCTTCTGCTCTACGAAGGGGAACTGAGCTCCTGAAAGTACGGTCATGTGCTGGGCAGACGTGATAAAAACCATCGACTAATTCACTTCTCAGCAGAAAAAAAAAAAAACACATGCAATACTCCAAAATGCATTAACCCTCGCCTTACCAGCACAACTGCAGTGCCTTCAGGGGTATCCACCATTTGAGCCTATTTAAATTTGGCAAATAATGAGTAATATAATGTGCAGCACAGAATACTGAAAACCGACTGATCAACAGCTGGATAGTTTTACTGGTTCCTGTGCTTGTTATGGCATTATCAAGAGCCAACAGCCAGGCATATCAAATATTGGTGGCAACTAGAGATGCACCAAAATCAGAATTGGCCGAAAATGGTGTTTGACATTTTGCAGATAGGGCTGGGAAAAAAAAAAATAATAATAATAATAATAATAATAATAATAATAATAAATTGGAATCTTGAATCGAGTTGAGAGGTCAAAACGATTCAAATTTTCAGCAAATCGATTTTTTTTTTCCACCAGGACCGGCGCAGTGTCAGCGGAGGAGCTGCTGAGGTTTTTTGGGTTTTTTGGTTTTTTTTGGAGAAAATCGCCCGGCTCTATTTGCAGATCGAGAAAAAGGTGCAGATAAAAGGCGTGATTTTACTATGCTTATGGTGCATTTTTCATAGATCATGTGACTCAAAGACTGGATTTTTTTAACACCACAATGGAAGCGCAACGGACCAGTGTGAAGACATACATACAATTTAAAAGGGATACATTTTTCTTGAGCTTTTCTTGTGCTAAAAGTGCCAATAATGGCCGACAAATTATTCATTTAAAATTCATGATATATTTGTATTATATTCAACTTTTCAATTAATATATAGTTTTTGTTTACCAAAAATGGCAGTTAAAAGAAAAAAAAAAAAAAGCCATATTAATTAACTGCCATTTTTGGTTTTGGCAAAGAGCATCCTGAATTTTCAGTACCAAAATTTCGAGAGCGAGAGAGAGAGCGAGAGAACGAGAGAGCGAGAGATTAAAAAAAATAAAAACACAACACCATATATACCGCCCGTCATTCAATTCAAGTGATTGGGGCCAATTTGATAGCACCCTGCATCACATGGTTGGTGTGTCTTAGTGCGAGCTTCGCACTACTCTCTGAAGTGCAATCCAAAATGTCAGACAGCTCAGATCACAACGTACAGAGCCAATCAGAGTGGCTCTGCACTTTGCTGTCCACCAATCACAACCATCACAGGTGTAAACACCGCCAGTAGAAGGAACCCCCTTTAGATGCATAGGCAGTGGATGAGGGTGTGGCCACAGCAAGAACTTTACACCCAATCACTTTTGACAGGCATAACTCAACCCATTCAAGTGAACGCGGTGCACACGTTTGTGGCACTCTAGTGTAGGGATCAAGGGGTTAAAGCCGTGGCAATTGTACAGCTGTAAGCGGCTGCATGTTAGTCTTCAGGCGGGCATTAGGAGGAAAAACTGCTGCTCAACTCTCCTGGTTTTACTGCCCCCCCCCCCAACTGCACATGTGAAGGAGCTCTAAGTGTCATTGAACTGCAGCTGAGAGAAATCGGTTCTCCTCTCATGCCAGACAAGGCTGTGCTGTGTAAATCTCAGGACTGGATGGACAGAACTACAAATCCCAACCCTCAACTACAAATACAAGCAAAGCAGCTCTTGTGTATAGATTTCATCTGCTTGCCCGGAGTTCAGCTTTACTCTATATAATAACCAGAGTGATCATAGAACTTCTACTTTGGTCCGATGGTCCTTGCAGTGGGTGTTCCTGGCAGTTTGGTGGTCTTAGCAGTAAATAGTGAAGTATTAGAAACACATGTGACTGCCAGGACCAAAGCAAACATTGGAATCGCAGGCCGGGGGCTCGTCTGGTGACCTACTTCTGGGAAGATTGGGTTACACCAGAATTAGGGAAGTAGGTAACGCAGTCTGTATTTATGGACTCTACGAGAGCAATGGCTTGTAGATCACATGTCGGTGAGCAGAGGACGGGGCCGGCAGCAAGGTCTGTTCTTCAAAGCCTTTCTCAGCTGGCATTCCTTGGCACAAAAACAAGGTGCTCCTCGGTGGCCAAGAACACGCAGCCCCGCTAACACACCGCTCAGGGCTCCTTCTGTTCAATATCAAGTCTGGAGGTTCTGGGAAAGCGTGCCGTCATCAGACAAGAAATGACTAAGCAATGTCTTCGAGTAAAAAAATTTGGCAGTGGCGGTGAGGTGCATTATGGGCCTGAAAGCAACTGGCTCAGTGCGGCCAGAAATATGCCACAGAACACCAGACCGACCACAGAACACCAGACCGACCACAGAACACCAGACCGACCACAGGAGACCTCTGGATGGCAGGGCATGCTGGGAAGTACAGGTCAACTGTTGACGAGCTGCAGGTTGTTTATTAGCAAAGGAGAATTCAAGTAACCAGGAGGAGTGTTCTTGTAGCAAAAACATTTTTAAAGAGATACTTTGTTAATTCAACCAACAATACTCAACCATTCACGCTCCCATACCACCTACCCCTCCTCCTGCCCCTTCCTCACCAGGCACTCCCTCACCACCTGCCCCTCCCTCGCCCCCTCCCCACACCCTTCTGGGCCACCTGCCCCTCCCTCGCCAGGTGCTCCCTCGCCACCTGCCCCTTCGCACTCCCTCCCCACACCCCTCCGCAGCCCCTGCCCCACCTCGCCCCCTGCCCCTCCCTTACCAGGCGCTCCCTCACCTGGTGCTCCCTCGTCACCTGCCCCTTCGCACTCCCTCCCCACACCCCTCCGCAGCCCCTGCCCCACCTCGCCCCCTGCCCCTCCCTCACCAGGTGCTCCCTCGCCACCTGCCCCTTCGCGCTCCCTCCCCACACCCCTCCGCAGCCCCTGCCTCGCCAGGCGCTCCCTCGCCACCTTCCCTCACCAGGCGCTCCCTCGCCACCTTCCCTTCCCTCACCAGGCGCTCCCTCGCCACCTTCCCCTCCCTCACCAGGCGCTCCCTCGCCACCTGCCCCTACTCGCTCCCTCACCAGGTACTCCCTCACCACCTGCCCCTCCGCGCTCCCTCCCCACACCCCTCCGCACCACCTGCCCCTTCGTGCTCCCTCCCCTCAGGAGCCCCTGCCCCACCACGCCCCCTGCCCCTCCCCACACCCCTTTGGAGCCCCTGCCCCACCTCACCCCCTGCCCTTCCCTCACCAAGCGCTCCCTCACCACCTGCCCCTACTCGCTCGGCACTCCCTCGCCACCTGCCCCTCCTCGCTCCCTCGCCGCCTGCCCCTCCCTTACCAGGCACTCACTCGCCACCTGCCCCTCCTCGCCACACGCTCCCTGCCCCTCCGCGCTCCCTCACCACCTGCCCCTCTGTGCTCCCTCTGCACCCCCTCACCACACGCTCCCTCAACACCTGCCCCTCTGCACTCCCTTGCCACACGCTCCTTCTGCACTCACTCGCCACACGCTCCTTCTGCACTCACTCGCCACCTGCCCCTCCACACTCCCTCGCCACTCCCTCCTGCCGCACTCCCTTGCCACACGCTCCCTCGCCACGTGCTCTCTCACCATCTTCCCCTCCGTGCTCCCTTGTCACACACTCCTTCCGCACTCCCTCGCCACCTGCCCCTCCGTGCTCCCTCGCCATTCCCTCTCTCACCACCAGCCCCCTGATGTCAGTGCCCTCACGTTTCTCTAAGGGCCAATTCACAATAGTGGATGGGGCTGCTCTGCAAGCGTCCTGCAACTGTGTGCAATGCACGTGTTTGCGGCACGCTACTGTGGGGTTCAAGGGGTTAAACAGGTACTGAGGAGGCAATACTATGGGAAGGGGAAAAAAGCGGGGGTATAGCAATACTGGTATCGCCTAACCAATGTCCGACTCCTCACACCAATAGGTGGTCTGCCCTCTAACCCACCATATGCAAACAGAAGAGGATTTGGGTTGTTTAGGGTAGGAGTAAAGCTCCACCACCCCAACAACCAAAGCGGTTAATTAGGCAAAACACAGGACTATTGAAGGTGCAATAATATTTATTACGGTAAAAGGAGTATAGTAACTCAGGAGATAACACGATATATCAAGGGCAATCCTTACACCATCCCTCCAGACAAAACACTAAACCAACACAAAAAACAAAAACACACTTTACAATGTGGTAGTGTCCGGACAAATGAACCATGTGGGCTTTGCATACCAGTGAACATCCCACAAGGGGCATCCAATTACCTATAGTAGGTCAATGGCATCCGCAGCTGGTTTTGTTTTTGTTGTTGGTTTAGTGTTTTGTCTAGAGGGATGCTGTAAGGATTGCCCTTGATTTATGGTGTTATCTACTGAGTTACTATACTCTATTAATAGATTTTTTTTTTTTTTTTTACAATTAAAGCAGCTCTGTAAGCAATACATTTTTTTAAATACGAGCAGTGCAAGTAAGTACTGGAATTTGAATTGGGATAAGCCTCTTGCAGTCCCTGTATGGAACAGCTGGAATGTGAGAGGAAGACGGAGTCCATAGTGCCAATCGGCTTATAGGCATGCTGATAGGAGGAGAAAGCAGAGCGACAGATAGTTTAGGCTCGCAGGAAGAGGACGGTAGACTGAGGACATCAAGTGGCAGAAAACAAGTACTGCAGCGGAAGCTCCAAAATTGAACGCGAAATATTGCAGTCAAAGTTTTGTTTTTCTTTTTTTGTTATCCATTATTGGGCTAATGATTTTTAATTTTGGCACGATAGATTGACTTTAGGAACAGCCACATGTTTATTTTAATAGCACTTACTGTATATGCTCGAGTATAAGTCGACCCGAATATAAGCTGAGGCACCTAATTTTACCACAAAAAACTGGGAAAACTTATTGACTCGAGTATAAGCCGAGGGTGAGAAATGCACAGCTACTGTAAGTGGAAAAGAGGGTCAACAATGTCCATTTGCAGCCTCACTGTGCCCATTTGCAGCCATAGGTCCCCTGAACTTCAAACTCGGTAGTTAAGGGTTCCTAGATGCCCCCCTAGCTGCAGCCAATATCTCGGGGCCACTTGGTGCTAGGAACCCCAAATTTGGTGTGCAAACCCAGTGGAACTAGCACTACAACATATCCAAGTTGGGGTTCCTAGCACCAAGTGGCCCCGAGATACGGGGCCCCAAAGTCAGTTCGGAAAACGCAGCAGAGAATGACATTTTCCAAACCGATTTGGGGCCCCCATATCTCGGGGCCACTTGGTGCTAGGAATCCCAAATTTGGATATGTTGTAGTGCTAGTTCCACTGGGTTTGTACACTAAATTTGGGGTTCCTCGCACCCGAGATAGGGGGCCCCAAAATCAGTTTGGAAAATGTCATTCTTTGCACCAGAAGAGTGCTTGACTCGAGTATAAGTCGAGGGGGGCACTTTCAGCACAAAAAAAAAAAATGTGCTGAAAAACTCGGCTTATACTCGAGTATATATGGTATATGCCCTGCCAAAAAGAGGGACAGAGGGAGTTTGGTGAAAAAAAAAAAAAAACCCCCACACAGCAGGAGACACAGCTAGGGGCCATGGCATCACATTATTCAGTGGCGGCTTGTCCATTACGGGCGCCGCCCTCTCTATCACACCCCCCCTATATGCATCATAGATAGATTCAAGCATAGCATGGATCTATTCATGGTCGCCGCGGCCACCCCCTATTCAGGCAACAGGCCTCTTTTCGGACGCCAGTGGCTCTAATATGCTTCAAAATAGGGTGGCTCGTGGAGCAGAGCATTGCGCTCGGAGTCCACCCAGGTGTATTAGAAAAGCAAATGAATATTCACTTTTCTAAACACTGAACCGCGCCTCTCTGCCAATCAGGAAGCGCGGGTGTAATACCCGTCACCTGATAGACAGAAAGACAGAAAAACAAAAACAAAACAAAAAAAAAAACAACAACACACAAGAAAGAAAACAAGAAAGACGCATGGAGGACACAGCTGGCCGCTGCCTGACCTGCTGCCCGTCCCACAGCTTGCCACTGTCACCCTCTGCCTGACCCGCCACCAAGATGGGGCAAGTTCCGGTCAGACAACGAACGGGCGGGGGGGGTGTCACAGTGGCTGCATTTGATGGACACAGTGAGGCTGCAATTTTTTTTATTTTTTTCAGAACTTTTCAGTTTGTTTGCGCCCCCCTCAAAAATTGTGAGCACCAGCCGCCACCGATATTATTCAACACACTTCCTGTGAACAGAGTAGATAATTAATTTTGGTACAATATTAAGTTCTAACTGATCACTGCAAGCAGCAGAACAGAGATCCATTGTGCGGCAGCCTCCTCCATGCAATGTGAATGACCTGCTGTGTACACAACCTCCCACCACTTGTACTGTACGCTGCCCATTGCTTTGTATTGTAGTAGTATGGAGCGAAGTGTACAGTGACTAGGGCGCCCCCTTCCTTCCTGGATGATGTGGATCCTATAGGGCTGCAACCAACGATTATTTTCATAATCGATTAGTTGGCCGATCAGTTAACCACTTCCCATCCCGCGTATAGTAATATGATGGCCGCAAGGTGGCTCTCTCATCCTGGGCGGTCCTCGGCTTCCCGGCCGTCTAGGGGGACGCACGCCCGCCGCATCACTCAGGAGCCGATGCGCGTGCCCGGTTGCCGCGATTGCTTGTCACAGAGCAGGGACATGGATCTGTGTGTGTAAAAGATCCGCGTCCTGTCAGGGGAGAGGAGAGACAGATCGTGTGTTCCTAGTATATAGGAACTCCGATCGGTCACCTTTCCCAGTCAGTCCCCTCCCCCCCCCAGTTAGAATCACTCCCTCGGTAATCCATTTAACCCCTTGATCGCCCCCTAGTGTTAACCCCTTCCCTGCCAGTGACATTTATACAGTAATCAGTGCATATTTATAGCACTGATCACTGTAGAATTGTCAATGGTCCCAAAAACTTGTCAAGTGTCCAATTTGTCTGCCGCAATATCGCAGTCCCAATAAAAAAAAAAAAAAAAGGAAGAAGAAGGGGGAGAGACAAAGACAGGGAGACAGAATAAAAATGCCATAAATCTATCCCCTATTTTGTAGGCACTATAACTTTTGCGCAAACCAATCAATATACGCTTATTGCGTTTTTTTTTGTTTTTTTTTCTTATACTCTACATTAGGACATAAAAAATAAAAAAAATAAAAAAAATTTGGGGGTTTACATACACTTTAAGAAATTAGTGCCAGAAAAAGATTTAGACTTTAAGTGGTTAAATGTTAAAAACTTAACCCCCCTAAATTATCCGACTGGCTTAAACGTATAGAGAAAGTGGCAGAGATGGAGGATTTAATCCATCAAGCTAAAGATAACCCAAAGAAATACCTAGGACGTGGGCCTGCTGGCAACACTTCAGAATCACTTCAGCATTGGTCTACCTGATCACATCAACAAAACCTACAACAAGCTAAGCAATAGATATCCCTAGATGAGTTCTTTATTTAACTAGTAGGCTGCTGATATACCAGGCTTAAATTAGATTTGAACTTTATGTTTCCACTGTTTCACAATGATTTGAGCATTATCTACTGTAACTCTACGGAAATCTCTTTGAATACTTGTACTGATCTTTTATCCTTGATTATTATTACCTGTAAATGTTTGTTTTTTCCTTAATAAAAACTATTATTTGAAAAAAAAAAAAAAAAAAAAAAAAAAAAACCACTTGGCAGACTGCCCAGATTTTCTCTTTACACACAGAAGTTTATCCCTTTGATCTAAGAAGGCAGCGTTAGTTACAATGTTTCATGTTAAAAACATGGCAGACTGCCCTGATGTTTTCTTTTGACAGCTGAGTGAGCAGATAAGTCTCTCCACTTGTTACAGGCATACCCCACTTTTAAAGTACACAATGGGGTTGTATATGAAGGAATCGGCAAACTCTGCAATAGAGATCGTGGGGGGGGGTGTCTGAATCGAGATCATGATTTTTTAACTGTGCAGCTCTACTACGAAGTACTGACCCTTGGCTTGTTCATTGACTACGCTTCTGCTTGTTCCTTATATGCCTCATCCAATACCCACCCCCTGCTTGCTCTCTCCCTGCTGGGGCAATCCTGAGCACTGCGACCTGGCATGGGCATGCAGTAAAACCCATCCTCACCATCAAGAGCTTTGGTGAGAACCTGCTGGTGCTTAGACCCCTGCATCTCGGGTGAGCCTGCATCATCTGTTAGCCTCTGAGCCCGATTCCAGATAGAGACCGTATGGTTCATCAGCACAAAGAAGTTACTTTCAGCAAGGTCTTCTACCAATCCTGAAAACGGTTATCATTCCAGTGACTCGTCGTGCCCACCAATGGAACGTATCAAACGGTCTGTTCGCACAGTTCCCATCAGTGGTGTGAAGATCTGCAGTGATATCACCGCCAGAACATTCCAATAGCTCACTCATTGTTAATATTCAAGACGCATCCCACCAGCACAATCAATACACAATAAAAGAGAGTGACAGAGTTTATCAATGAGGAAAGTAGCAAGAATCAGCGATGAGGGGGTAGAAAATGTAACCAGCATGTAACCCCCTTGCTATCATCACTCGTCATGCTGCAGGTTTATCATCATCACAAGGGTTTCTATGCAGGAAATAAAAAGAAGATCGGAAGTAATAAATTTCCATCCTGCCCGCTCCAAGCAGACAGGAACTGCAGAGCAATAAAGGCTGCACACAAGGAGAGCGTTTCATACTCACGTTTACTATGAAGGTCATCTGTGTTTTTAGACACACACACACACACACACACACACACACACACACACACCAAGGAGGCCTTGGGCTACCTACAGACTTCCATCTACTGAAGATTTACAAATACCAGCACCACTGGGACTTTTGGTTCCTCAATAAGTGGAGGAACCTGCCTAAAGTGAACTTATTGCTACATTTCCCCCCACTTGTTTGCACTAGACCGATTTCCTGCATTCTCCTACAGAAGTCAACTGAAGAGAGTCCTTCACAGCTTGGGAAAAGATGCATCAAAATGCATGAACAAAAAGATGCAATAAATATGCTGAAATGCATGCGCCTTGTGTGAAAGTCACCTGAGCATTTGTTTACCTTCATCTTACTCCAGATGTTCTCCTGTAAAGCCCAGGTTGGCCCACAACCCAGGCACCTCTGTGTAAATTATGCTGGTAGAAATACCTAAACATCAATTGGCCAATGTGAGCTTTTTGGACATCTTGTTCCAAAACTTTGGCCATTAAGATGAAGTTGCGCCTCAGACCTTTCTTTGTGGTCGTAATGTTCTCCACTCCTCTAGCAAGGCTTTCCATAACACTTTGGGCACAGTTCCACACACTCCAGTCAACCAAAACAGCATTTGTGTTATTAGGTACTGATGATGGATAAGACCTGGCTCGTAACTGGTACTCCAACTTATCCCAAAGGCATTCAGTAGGGTTAAGGTCAGGACTCTGAAGGATACTCAAGTTCCTCCACACCAAACCACCCCTTTAGGGAACTGGCCCACCCTTTGCAGCTATATGCAGCTTTACGGACCTTGCTTTGTGCACAGTCACGTTGGAACAGGAAGGGGCCATCCCCAAACTGTTCCCACAAAGTTGGGAGCATGAAATTGTTCAAAATGTCTTGGTATGCTGACACCTTAAGAGTTCCCTTCACTGGAACTAAGGGGCCAAGCCCAACCCCCTGAAAAAAAAAAAAAAAAAAAAAAAAAAAAAAAAAACACACAACCCCACACCATAATCCCCCCTCCACCAAATGATTTGGACCAGTACACAAAGCAAGGTCCATATAGACATGGATGATCGAGTTTTGGGTGGAGGAATTTGACTGGCCTACACAGTCCTGACCTCAACCAGACAGAACACCGTTGGGATGAATTAGAGCGGAGACTGCGAGCCAGGCCTTCCCATAGACACACTCCTAAACCTTGTGGACAGCCTTCCCAGAAGAGTTGAAGCTGTTATAGCTGCAAAAAGGGTGAATCCTATGGACTAAGACTGGGATGCCATTAAAAGTTCATGTGCGTGTAAAGGCAGGCGTCCCAATACTTTCGGTAATATAGTGTACGTTTGGCCATGGAGGTGGGTTTGACTGTCAGGTGCCCAAAAGGCCATAGAGGTACGTTTTATGGTCAGCTGCCCGAAACTTTGGAGGGTCCCCAAGAAGTACAGATGTGCTTTTTGAATGATACACCATTACATGCAGTCTCATCAGTTTAGAGGACATAACAGATACCCATTAAGCTAACACAATAAGCAGGGATATCCTGAAAAGCTTAGCAAGCAATCACGGCTCATTTTAGGTCACAACTGGTTGCTAATCGTAATACACACTGTTCTTTGCAAATTAAAGTGCCATGTGTCTGATGAATACAGAACCTGAACCTAGATAAATAGAACTAAAACACTTTTTTTGGGAGCTCAAAACCAGGGCTTCAATACTGGTTGTAAAAGAAGCTTACAGGGGCACAATGGGAAGACAACAGTTGTCGGCAACTGTTGAACCACCGATATTTTAAAATTCCATGGTCTTGATATTGAACGGATTAAGATTAGCTTCTACTACCACCAGCACCCAAGCCTTGATGAGCTCCTAAAAAGGTGTTGCCTTATTATCTGACTTTTGATCAAGAGTATTGACCTCTACTGGACATATTACATGTGGAGCTCTTATCCTTCACACTGTGCTCGGGGAACGCCCAGTTATCAATACCCCATGTAACACCCAGCTGCCTCTTGCCACCTGATTATCAAATGCAATCTTCCCTTTTGAGTTCAGCGCTCCTAACACATCCCCAATGATAATCTGGGTAAAGCAACCATCTTTTCAGGAAGACTCAAATGCCATGAGCCAGCTTTTACCAGCTTTTACCTTCCCCTAGAAAGATGAAAGAATGTACAAAGGATGCAGTACCTCATTGCAACCATCATAGTTTATCAATTGAGCAAAAAGGCTTAGTGGTTAGCACTACCGCCTTGCAGCACTAGGTTCCTCTGAATTCCAACTAAACCCCTACCTGTATGTAATTTGCATGGGTTTCCTCTCACACACCATAGACATGCTGGTAGGCTCCTGTCCAAATCTGGCCGGTTCCCAATGAACTGGCTGAAATTTACTTAGTGTTTATGTCTGGAGTTAGGTCACCATTACAAAGATTTTCTGTAAAGGTGAACACTTTAAAATTGGCTTTAAAAAGTGTGGAGGAGTACAGTGAGGGGAAAAAAAAAAAAAAAAAAAAGTATTTGATCCCCTGCTGATTTTGTCCGTCTGCCCTTTTACAAAGAAATGATCAGTATATTATTTTAATGGTCGGTTTATTTTAACAGTAAGAGACAAAACAACAACAAAAATATCCAGAAAAACGCACAAAAAAAAAAAAAAAAAAAAAAAAAAAAAAAGAAGTTATTTTATTTTAATGAGTGAAATAAGTATTTGATCCCCTATCAAAGCAAGATTTCTGACTCCCATGTGTCTTCTATACGGGTAACAAGCAGAGATTAGAAACACTCTTAAAAAAGGGGAGTGCTCAAAATATCAGCTGTATAGAAGACACCTGTCCACAGAAGCAATCAGATTCTAATCTCTCTACCATGGCCAAGACCAAAGAGCTCTCCAAGGATGTTAGGGACAGGATTGTAGACTTACACAAGGCTAGAATGGGCTACAAGACCATCGCCAAGCAGCTTGGTGAGAGGGTGACAACAGTTGGTGTGATTATTCGCAAATGGAAGAAACACAATAACTGTCAATCTCCCTCGGTCTGGGGCTCCATGCAAGATCCCTCCTCGTGGAGTTTCAAGGATCACGAGAATGGGGAGGAATCAGCCCAGAACTACACGGGAGAATCTTGTCAATGATCTCAAGGCAGCTGGGACCATAGTCACCAAGAAAACAATTGGTAACACACTACGCCTTTAAGGAATATAATCCTGCAGTGCCCGCAAGGTCCCCCTGCTCAAGAAAGCACATGTAAATGGCCATCTGAAGCCTACTAATGAACATCTAAATGATTCAGAGGAGAACTGGGTGAAAGTGTTGTGGTCAGATGAGAACAAAATCAAGCTCTTTGGCATCATCTCAACACGCCGTGTTTGGAGGAGGAGGAATGCTGCTTATGACCCCAAGAACAACATCCCCACCATCAAACATGGAGAGGAAACATTATGCTTTGGGGGCGTTTGGGGGACAGGACAACTTCACTGCATCAAAGGGACGATGGACGAGGCCATGAACCGTCAAATCTTGGGTGAGAACCTCCTTCCCTCAGCCATGGCATTGAAAAATGGGTATTCCAGCATGACAATGACCCAAAACACATGGCAAGGCAACAAAGGAGTGGCTCAAAAAGAAGCACAATAAAAAGGTCCTGGAATGGCCTAGCCAGACCTTAACCCCATAGAAAATATGTGGAGGGAGCTGAAGGTTCAAGTTACCAAACATCAGCCTCGAAACCTTAATGACTTGGAGAGGATCTGCAAAGAGGAGTGGGACAAAATCCCTCCTGAGATGTGTGCAAACCTGGTGGCCAACTACAAGAAACGTCTGACCTCTGTGATTGCCAACAAGGGTTTTGCCATCAAGTACTAATCATGTTTTCTGAAGGGATCAAATACTTTTTTCCCCTCACTGAATGTATGCATGTATGATGATAGGGACCTTAGACTGTCAGCTCCTTGGGCAGGAATAGATGTGGACTTCTAGTATGTAAAGAAGTATGTAAATTGTTGATGCTATATAAAACACACACAATCCTGGAGATTTCATTGGCTGCTGTTGGTTACTGTCTAATATAACCTTCCACATACCACCCCCTGATCTCTGCACTGAATAAGCTGTTTGGTCTTATAGGTTCTTACACGCACCCTTCCCCCCTTGCTCGATCAGCCCCAAAAAAATCCAATTTATAATCAAGTAAAGAAAAATGAACTTGTGTCAGATAAATGGGCAGTAATCCATTTTAGTGAGTGCTATATATTACTTTGCTGTAAAATCCTAATGCAGCAAACTCATGCCGGCAGAGTCAGCGCAGGATGTATAGTAAACACAGAGACTGCAAAGAGGAGGTGCAGATCAAGTGACAGCGAACGCACACACAAGCCGGGAGGGGGGAGTTAACCAATACAACACAAAACTAAGCAGACATTGTTATGGTATACTGCCAACACAAGAAATGTATGTAAACACACAAAGCTACCGAGGTTCCAATCAATAAAGTCATATATAAACCACTGCAGTAGATGCTATATTTCGAGACCTGGTCTTATAATATAGAGCATTTTCCAGGCATCTTAATAAAACACAAACTGCAGAAGAAAAAAAAAAAAAAAAAAAACACACACACACACACACACACCATTAAAAGGGGCCACAAAGGCTAATAAAAAGGAAGCTAGGTAATCATTTCAAGCACAATTTGCAACAATTGGACCATGTCTTGATGCATTAAGGAAAGCTTCTGACTATCACGAGCAATGGTCACCTTTTGAAGGTCAAAACCTGATCGTCCACCTGTCATAGCAGAAGGATGGACAAGGCTTTGATCATCCAACAGCCATAGGAAAAGCTCTGATCATTCTGTTTCATAGGAGTAAAGTGGACATGAATTAATCACCCTACAGCTGAAGGAAATACCCTGATGCTCCACCTTTTATGGAAGAAAAGGTAGACAAGGTTTTATTCACCCCTGAGCTAGAATAAAAAGACGATTGTCCACCTTTCATAAGAAAAAAGTGGACAATGCTTTGATCAACCAACAGGCATAGGAAAAGCACTAATGGTCCACCCTTTAAAAAAGGGGAAAAAGGGGGGCAATGCTTGGGTCCAACGGGCAAAGCAAAACTCAGACCAAAATGGACAAGGCTTTGATCAGTCGACAACCAAAAGGGAAAGCTCCAAATTTCCAACTTCCATAGAAGAAAGTTGGACACGGCTTTCAGCACCAAACATCCATTGGAAAAGCCCTAATGGTTCCCCTCTTATAGTAGAAAAGTGGAAAAGGCTAAGATCACCCAACAGCCCAAAGTAAAGCTCTGACCATCCAACTTTCATAGGGGAAAGTAGACAATGCCATGATCACCCAACAGCCATCGGTAAAGCCCCAATGGTCCACCCTTCAAATGAGAAAGTTGGATAAGGCTTTCATCACCCAGCAGCCCATGGAAAAGCCTTGATGGTCCACCTTTCAGATGAGAAAAGTAGACAATTCTTTGATCACCCAGTAGCTCAAGATACAGCTCCAATCATCCACCTTTCATAAGGGAAAAGTAGATATGGCTTTTGAGTGAATAAAGCATTAGGAAAAACCCTAGTGGTCCACCTTTCATTAGGAGAAAAGTGTATAAAAGGAAAAGCCCTCACTATCCATCTTTCATATGAAAAAGACATAGGATAATAGGAAAAGCCAACTTCCATAGGGGAAAAGTGGACGAGGCTTTGATTACCCAACAGCCCGAGGAAAAACCCCGATGGCCCTTCTTTCAGATGAGAAAAGTAGAAAATGCTTTGATCGCCCAGTAGCCCAAAGGGAAAGCTCCAATCATCCATGCTTCATAGGGGAAAATTAGATAATGCTTTGATCACCCAAAAGCCATAGGAAAAGCACTAATGGTCTCCCTTTCATAGGAGAAAAGTGGATAAGGCTGGGACCACCCAACAGCCCAAAAAAGCCCTGACGGTCCACCTTTCATAGGAGAATAGTGGAGAAGACTCAGATTACCAAAAAATAAATAAAAAGAAACCCACCTATCCATCTTTCATAGGAAAAAGTTAGAAAAGCCCTAATGGCCAACCCTTCATAGGAGACAAAGGGACAATACTTTGGTCCACCAGCTGCCAAAAGGAAAAGCTCAGACTGCACTTTTTATAGGAGTAAAGTGGACAAGGCTTTGATCATGCAACAACCAAAAGGAAAAGCTCTGATCGTCCAACTTTCATATGAGGAAAGGTGGACAAGGCTTTGATTACACAACAGCCATGGGAAAAACTTTAAGTGGTCCACCTTTCATAGGTGGAAAAAAAAAAATGGACAGGGCTTGAATCGCACAATAGCAGAAAAAAAAAAAAAAAAAAGAGCCCCGATGGACCACCATTCATAGGAGAAAGGTGGATATGACTCAGATCACCCAACAGAAAAAAGGAAAAATCCCCGATTACCCACCTTTCATAAGAGAAAATTAGACAAGACTGATCACCCAACAGCCAAAGCAAAGTCCCAAAAAGGTCCTAGCAGCCTACATCTCATCCATGAAGGGCAGATATCTCACCTTCTAAAAATTCTCAGGGGAAGCTTATAACCGAGCAACACTTCAGAAGCCGATATACGGAGTGAGGTCTCTTTAAATACCCGACACGGACAAAACGTATCATTCGTTAGAAGAAAAACAATTCAAGAAAAAAATCTGTTTTTACCAGACTCCTGGTGGAGGTCTGCGAGAAGGATCTGATCCAGACCAGCAGGAAAAAAGGTTGGACTCCGTCTGTTCAAATCCAAGGTGCTGTTCATTGCTGGAGCGTTCTTCTTCTTCTGCTGGGACTGGCCGGTGATCCAGCCTTCCTGTCATATCTTCAGAGTGGAGAGACACAGCCCGGGAGCTCTAAGCAAAACATTTCACCACAGGCACTAAAATTAGCTTGTAAGTGGCCAAACGCAAATTCACCCGCGTATCTCCTACTCCGCACAACAAAATACTCCACTTCAAGATGTCATTATGATGAAGGACTCCGATTGATTGGGAAATGTTATTGTGCAGAAAGAACCGGTAATAAAAAAGGGACAATTTTAACCGGCATTATGGCCGATCTAAGCTTTTCTCTGTGTAGGGAGCATTAAACGGACGCACAAAGTGGCTCTTATCGTTATCAGGAGACATTTAAACGCAGCGAAAGTCGCTGCAAATCAACTGACTTCATGGATCCTTCAAAAAAAAAAATTAAAGCTCAGCTGCAGCCTTCCCTTCAGACTTGTACAGTTGTACCGGCTCCTCTCCTGGACTGAAATGACTTACTCTGATTTCACTGCACACTGCGAGCTTCTCACCATGTGCAATAGAAGCTGCAGCAAGTCAGATAGAGCCCACCTCATTTCCTGGCTGGAGGACATCTAAGTATCATCTGGCTCTTTTCTCCTCAGCCTGACTGTCCCTGGCTCCACCCCTTTCATTCTTTGGACTTCAGTTCTATCAATCATAGGGGCTCCGCATCACATGTAGCGGTCTGCATGCAAATACAGCCTGCCTGGAACACCCACCCCTTGAGGTAGTTTGAGATCTGCATAACATCCTGCATTCATTGGATTTCAGTTCCTCCAATCACTGAGGTTCAGCGTCACATGTGGGCGTTACCTAGGCAAATACAGCCTGCCTAGGAACGCCCACTCCTCCAGACACCCACCCACTAAAGGCATTTTGATATTTGCATAACTCCTCCCACTGCTTGCATTAGAGTTGAGGGATCTTGAAAGGAGTACTGCGACAGGGTGTTGTTATGTTTTCAGGAAGCTACGTACAGCCCCCCCCCCCCCCCCCCCCCGGCAGCCCCTCCCATGTACAGTGCCCAACATGTACAGCCCCCCCCTCATTGTCCCCTCCCACCAAGCTCTGTACAGCCCCCCGCCGCCCCTCACACCAAGCTACGTACAGCCCCCCCGCCCCCTCCCACCAAGCTACGTATAGCCCCCCCCGCCGCCCCCTCCCACCAAGCTACGTACAGCCCCGCCCCCACCAAGCTACATACAGCCCCCCGTCCCCTCCCCCCAAGCTACGTAAAGCCCCCCCACCATCCCCTCCCACCAAGCTACGTACAGCCCCCCCGCCATCCCCTCCCACCAAGCTACGTACAGCCCCCCCGCCATCCCCTCCCACCAAGCTACGTACAGCCCCCCCGCCATCCCCTCCCACCAAGCTACGTACAGCCCCCCCGCCATCCCCTCCCACCAAGCTACGTACAGCCCCCCCGCCATCCCCTCCCACCAAGCTACGTACAGCCCCCCCGCCATCCCCTCCCACCAAGCTACGTACAGCCCCCCCGCCATCCCCTCCCACCAAGCTACGTACAGCCCCCCCGCCATCCCCTCCCACCAAGCTACGTACAGCCCCCCCGCCAAGCTACGTACAGCCCCGCCGTCCCCACCTGCCAAGCTACTTACAGGCCCCCCGTCCCCTCCCTCCAAGCTACGTACAAGCCCCCCGTCCATCCTCTCCCACCAAGCTACGTACAGCCCCCCCACCGTCCCCTCCCGCCAAGCTACGCACGGCCCCCCCGCCAAGCTACGCACGGCCCCCCCGCCGTTCCCAACCGCCAAGCTACGCACGGCCCCCCCGCCGTCCCCTCCCACCAAGCTACGTACGGCACCCCCCTGTCCCCTCCCGCCATCCCCTCCCGCCAAGCTACGCACGGCCCCCCCGCCAAGCTACGCACGGCCCCCCCGCCGTTCCCAACCGCCAAGCTACGCACGGCCCCCCGCCGTCCCCTCCCGCCAAGCTACGTACGGCCCCCCCGCCAAGCTACGTACGGCACCCCCCTGTCCCCTCCCGCCATCCCCTCCCGCCAAGCTACGTACGGCCCCCCTGCCATCCCCTCCCGCCAAGCTACGTACGGCCCCCCTGCCATCCCCTCCCGCCAAGCTACGTACGGCCCCCCGCTGTCCCCTCCCGCCAAGCTACGTACGGCCCCCCCGCCGTCCCCTCCCGCCAAGCTACTTACAGGCCCCCCCGTCCCCTCCCTCCAAGCTACGTACAAGCCCCCCGTCCATCCTCTCCCACCAAGCTATGTACAGCCCCCCCACCGTCCCCTCCCGCCAAGCTACGCACGGCCCCCCCGCCAAGCTACGCACGGCCCCCCCGCCGTTCCCAACCGCCAAGCTACGCACGGCCCCCCCCCCCGCCGTCCCCTCCCACCAAGCTACGTACGGCACCCCCCTGTCCCCTCCCGCCATCCCCTCCCGCCAAGCTACGCACGGCCCCCCCGCCAAGCTACGCACGCCCCCCCCCCGCCGTCCCCTCCCGCCAAGCTACGTACGGCCCCCCCGCCAAGCTACGTCGGGCCCCCCCCTGTCCCCTCCCGCCATCCCCTCCCGCCAAGCTACGTACGGCCCCCCCGCCATCCCCTCCCGCCAAGCTACGTACGGCCCCCCCGCCATCCCCTCCCGCCAAGCTACGTACGGCCCCCCCGCCATCCCCTCCCGCCAAGCTACGTACGCCCCCCCCGCCGTCCCCTCCCGCCAAGCTACGTACATCCCCCTGTTGGCCCCTCTCACTAAGCTATGTGTGGTGGGGGAGACCAGAGAAAGCACAATACAAAAGTAAACGCCACCTCTAGAAACAATACAAGAGATCCATTGATATAAATCACACAGAGGGGAGAGCCGGCACCATGGAGGTCCCATCACAACTCCCATCACAACTCATCTACAATGGAGGGATTGGAGGATGGATTACCCGCAGCCCCTCCCCCCACATCATATTACATAACAAAACTCTGCAGACAGCTAAATGGGGGCAGGCTCGGGTCGGGGGGGGGGTTTAGTCAATGGGGGGAGCAGGGTCTACTGAAAGGAGGTCAAACAGTGGGGTGGGGGCGGGGTCATGGGCTGTGTGCGCACAAGGGAGGGGTTCAGGAGGTCAGAAATGGATGAGACCAGGAGATAGAAAATAGAAACTGAAGTGTCAGCTCTGTGGGTCAGTCAGGATTGGAGTGTCCGCTCAGCGGAGGAGGGGGATCGGAGCGTCCGCTCAGCGGAGGAGGGGGATCGGAGCGTCCGCTCAGCGGAGGAGGGGGATCGGAGCGTCCGCTCTGTGGCAGGTTTGGTGACAGATTAGTGTCAGTTCTGGTGTGTTGGGAGCACAGGAAGGACTTGCACTGAAGTGTCAGCTCTGTGGGTCAGTCAGGTAATGACAGTGGGAGGGAAGAGATTGGAGTATCAGCTTCGTAGGTGACTCAGGATTAGAATGTCAGCTCTGTGGGTCAGTCAGGTGATGACAGTGGGGGGAAGGGATTGGAGTGTCAGCTCTGTGGGTCAGTCAGGTGATGGGCAGTGGAGGAGGGGAGTGGAGTGTCAGCTCTGTGGGTCAGTCAGGCGATGGGCAGTGGAGGAGGGGAGTGGAGTGTCAGCTCTGTGGGTCAGTCAGGTGATGGGCAGTGGAGGAGGGGAGTGGAGTGTCAGCTCTGTGGGTCAGTCAGGTGATGGGCAGTGGAGGAGTGGAGTGTCAGCTCTGTGGGTCAGTCAGGTGATGGGCAGTGGAGGAGGGGAGTGGAGTGTCAGCTCTGTGGGTCAGTCAGGTGATGGGCAGTGGAGGAGGGGAGCGGAGTGTCAGCTCTGTGGGTCAGTCAGGTGATGGGCAGTGGAGGAGGGGAGTGGAGTGTCAGCTCTGTGGGTCAGTCAGGTGATGGGCAGTGGAGGAGGGGATTGGAGTGCCAGCTCTGTGGGTCAGTCAGATGATGGGCAGTGGAGGAGGGGATTGGAGTGTCAGCTCTGTGGGTCAGTCAGGTGATGGGCAGTGGAGGTGGGGATTGGAGTGTCAGCTCTGTGGGTCAGTCAGGTGATGGGCAGTGGAGGAGGGGATTGGAGTGTCAGCTCTGTGGGTCAGTCAGGTGACAGATTAGTGTCAGTTCTGGTGTGATGGGAGTACAGGAAGGACTTGCACTGAAGTGTCAGCTCTGTGGGAGACTCTGGAGACAGGTCAGCTCTGTAGTCAAGGACAGCATAGTAAGGGATTGAAGCGTCAGCTCTATGCGCGAGTCTGGTAACAGATCAGCTCTGTGGTGATAGGCAGTGAAATATGGGGTGATGGGAAGTATATGAAGGACTTGCATTGAAGTGTCAGCTCTGTGGCTAAATCTGATGACAAATCAGCTCTGTGGCGATAGGCAGTATAGGAGGGATCAGAGAGACAGCTCTGTGGGTTAGCCTGGTGCCAGGTCAGCTCTATGGTTATAGGCAGTGTAGCAGGGGATTAGAGTATCAGCTCTGTGGGTTAGCCTGGTGCCAGGTCAGCTCTATGGTTATAGGCAGTGTAGCAGGGGATTAGAGTATCAGCTCTGTGGGTTAGTCTGGTGACAAGTATCAGCTCTATGGTGATGGGCAGTATAGGGAGGGATAGACATGTCAGCTCTGTGGGTTAGCCTGGTGCCAGGTCAGCTCTGTGGCAATGGGCAGTATAGGAAGGGATTGAAGTGTCAGCTCTGTGGGTTAGCCTGGTTCCAGGCCAGCTCTGTGGCAATGGGCAGTACAGGAAGGGATTGAAGTGTCAGCTCTGTGGGTTAGCCTGGTGCCAGGTCAGCTCTGTGGCAATGGGCAGTATAGGAAGGGATTGAAGTGTCAGCTCTGTGGGTTAGCCTGGTTCCAGGTCAGCTCTCTGGCAATGGGCAGTATAGGGAGGGAATCAAAGTGTCAGCTCTGTGGGTTAGTCTGGTGACAGGTATCAGCTCTGTGATGATGAAGAGATAGGGTTTAGAGTGTCAGCTCTCCCGTCAAGTCCAACAAC
This sequence comes from Aquarana catesbeiana, assembly GCF_042186555.1. Taxonomy (NCBI): domain Eukaryota; kingdom Metazoa; phylum Chordata; class Amphibia; order Anura; family Ranidae; genus Aquarana; species Aquarana catesbeiana. Next base: position 629,004,339 of record NC_133328.1, on the reverse strand, counting down.
AGCCAATATATGAAGGTGAAGGCTTTGTCACCGACAATGGAACAATCACCAGGACTTGAGCCGAGTGCTGCGACAGGCATTGAGTGTCAGCTCTGTGGGCAAATCAGTCAAAAGAGAGCAGAGGCGGGGTCTCCATATCAGCACAAGAACAGTGGACAGCACAGGCACTTCATAGACTGTCAGCTCTTGGGACCACATTAGTCCAGGTAGCAATGTTGTCAGCTCCTGAGACCACAGAATTCAAAATGTGAGTGTCAGCTCTGGGGATCAGTGGATTTACAGGTACAGAGGATGAAAGTCTCCGCTCTGTTAATATGATCATAGGCCGGGTATAGAGTGTCAGCTCTGGGGGAGAGTACTCATGGGGAAGTAGAGGCCCTAATAAGCCAGAGAGTGTCAGCTCACTTGGTTAGGCTAGTAAAGTGTAGGCAAAGCATCAGCTCTGCTGGAGGGCAGATAGACCATAGAGTGCAAGCTCTGTGGGGGAGACCAGTAACTGGCCATAGAGTGTTAGTTCTGTGGGGCAGAGCAGTGACAGGTCAAGGAATTAAAGTGTCAGCTCTGTGGGTAAGCCTGCTGACAGATCAGCTCTATGGGGAAGAGATTAGAGCTCTGCAGGTTAGTCTGGTGACAGGTCAGTTTTGTGATGAACAGTAGAAGGATTAAAGCGTGAGCTCTGTGGGTCAGTCAAGTAAGGGGAGTATAGGATTAGAGTGTTAGCTCTGCGAGTCAGGCTTGGTATAGGACTAGAGTGTCAGCTCTGGGGGCTAGTCAGGTAATGACAGTTGGGGAGGGGGGGATTGGAATGACAACTCTGTGTCGCTCAGGTAATGGGTGTATTGGATTAGAGTGTCAGCTCCGAGGGTCTCATGAGATAACGTTAGAGGAGGTGATTGGAGTGTCAGCTCCGCGGGTCAGTCAGGCTTGGAGTGGAGTGTCAGCTCTTGGGGTGATGGAGGGGGGAGGGGATTAGAGTGTCAGCTCTTGGGCTGATGGAGGGGGGAGGGGATTAGAGTGTCAGCTCTTGGGGTGATGGAGGGGGGAGGGGATTAGAGTGTCAGCTCTTGGGGTGATGGAGGGGGGAGGGGAATAGAGTGTCAGCTCTTGGGGTGATGGGGGGAGGGGAATAGAGTGTCAGCTCTTGGGGTGATGGGGGGAGGGGAATAGAGTGTCAGCTCTTGGGGTGATGGGGGGAGGGGAATAGAGTGTCAGCTCTTGGGGTGATGGGGGGAGGGGAATAGAGTGTCAGCTCTTGGGGTGATGGGGGGAGGGGAATAGAGTGTCAGCTCTTGGGGTGATGGGGGGAGGGGAATAGAGTGTCAGCTCTTGGGGTGATGGGGGGAGGGGAATAGAGTGTCAGCTCTTGGGGTGATGGAGGGGGAGGGGAATAGAGTGTCAGCTCTTGGGGTGATGGGGGGAGGGGAATAGAGTGTCAGCTCTTGGGGTGATGGGGGGAGGGGAATAGAGTGTCAGCTCTTGGGGTGATGGGGGGAGGGGAATAGAGTGTCAGCTCTTGGGGTGATGGAGGGGGAAGGGAATAGAGTGTCAGCTCTTGGGGGGGAGGGGAGGGTACCTGGGATCCTGTGGGGAATCTCCGGTCTCCTCCGGTCCTCCGCCTCGGCCGGCGGTCAGCTCCGTGTGGTAGTCGGGTGTCCCCGGTGTATATATCGGGAGGAAGGCTCCGCTGTATGGCCGGGAAGGAGGAGCTCGGTCCGCCTGCCTCCTCTTACCTCACCGAGACCTCGGCCTTCCGTTCACCGGGATCATCAATATGCAGTGAGGGGCGGAGCGACTGGAAAGGCTGGCGCTGATAGGCTGCCTGGTGTTCTCCGGTGGGCGGGATCACAGCCGGTGCACATGAAGAAGGCTGCAGGGGGTAGGTGGGGCGGAAGAAGTAAGGAGCGCTGATAGGCTGCATGGTGAGCCCCGTGGGCGGGGCTGGAGCCGGTGCACTGGGTGACGTAGTGATGGCTGTTGCCAGGAGAGAGAGAGAAGGGAAGCCTGGATGGTGGAGGAGGAGAGGGGACCTGATAGGACCTCACTGAGGAGGGGGGACCTGATAGGACCTCACTGAGGAGGGGGGACCTGATAGGACCTCACTGAGGAGGGGGGACATGATAGGACCTCACTGAGGAGGAGGGGGGGACATGACAGGACCCCACTGAGGGGGACATGACAGGACCTCACTGAGGAGGGGGGGACATGACAGGACCTCACTGAGGAGGGGGGGACATGACAGGACCTCACTGAGGAGGAGGGGGGGACATGACAGGACCTCACTGAGGGGGAGGGGGGACATGACAGGACCTCACTGAGGAGGGGGGGACATGACAGGACCTCACTGAGGAGGGGGGGACATGACAGGACCTCACTGAGGAGGGGGGGACATGACAGGACCTCACTGAGGAGGAGGGGGGGACATGACAGGACCTCACTGAGGGGGAGGGGGGACATGACAGGACCTCACTGAGGAGGGGGGGACATGACAGGACCTCACTGAGGAGGGGGGGACATGACAGGACCTCGCTGAGGGGGAGGGGGACATGACAGGACCTCACTGAGGAGGGGGGACATGACAGGACCTCACTGAGGGGGAGGGGGGACATGACAGGACCTCACTGAGGAGGAGGGGACATGACAGGACCTCACTGAGGAGGGGGGGACATGACAGGACCTCACTGAGGAGGAGGGAGGACATGACAGTACCTCACTGAGGAGGGGGGACATGACAGGACCTCACTGAGGAGGGGGGGACATGACAGGACCTCACTGAGGAGGGGGGGACATGACAGGACCTCACTGAGGAGGGGGGGACATGACAGGACCTCACTGAGGAGGGGGGGACATGACAGGACCTCACTGAGGAGGGGGGGACATGACAGGACCTCACTGAGGGGGAGGGGGACATGACAGGACCTCACTGAGGAGGGGGGACATGACAGGACCTCACTGAGGGGGAGGGGGGACATGACAGGACCTCACTGAGGAGGAGGGGACATGACAGGACCTCACTGAGGAGGGGGGGGACATGACAGGACCTCACTGAGGAGGAGGGAGGACATGACAGTACCTCACTGAGGAGGGGGGACATGACAGGACCTCACTGAGGAGGGGGGGACATGACAGGACCTCACTGAGGAGGGGGGGACATGACAGGACCTCACTGAGGAGGGGGGGACATGACAGGACCTCACTGAGGAGGGGGGGACATGACAGGACCTCACTGAGGAGGGGGGGACATGACAGGACCTCACTGAGGGGGAGGGGGACATGACAGGACCTCACTGAGGAGGGGGGACATGACAGGACCTCACTGAGGGGGAGGGGGGACATGACAGGACCTCACTGAGGAGGAGGGGACATGACAGGACCTCACTGAGGAGGGGGGGGACATGACAGGACCTCACTGAGGAGGAGGGAGGACATGACAGTACCTCACTGAGGAGGGGGGACATGACAGGACCTCACTGAGGAGGGGGGGACATGACAGGACCTCACTGAGGAGGGGGGGACATGACAGGACCTCACTGAGGAGGGGGGACATGACAGGACCTCACTGAGGAGGGGGGGACATGACAGGACCTCACTGAGGAGGGGGGGACATGACAGGACCTCACTGAAGAGGGGGGGACATGACAGGACCTCACTGAAGAGGGGGGGGACATGACAGGACCTCACTGAAGAGGGGGGGACATGACAGGACCTCACTGAGGAGGGGGGACATGACAGGACCTCACTGAGGAGGGGGGGACATGACAGGACTTCACTGAGGAGGAGGGGGGGGACATGACAGGACCTCACTGAGGAGGGGGGGGACATGACAGGACCTCACTGAGGAGGGGGGGACATGACGGGACCTCACTGGGGGGGGGGACATGACAGGACCTCACTGAGGGGGGGGGGCATGACAGGACCTCACTGAGGGGGGGGGACATGACAGGACCTCACTGAGGAGAAGAGGGGACATGACAGGACTTCACTGAGGAGGAGGGGGGACATGACAGGACTTCACTGAGGAGGAGGGGGGACATGACAGGACCTCACTGAGGAGGAGGGGGGACATGACAGGACCTTACTGAGGAGGGGGGACATGACAGGACCTTACTGAGGAGGAGGGGGGGACATGACAGGACCTCACTGAGGAGGAGGGGGGACATGACAGGACCTCACTGAGGAGTAGGGGGGACATGACAGGACCTCACTGAGGAGGAGGGGGGACATGACATGACAGGACCTCACTGAGGAGGGGGGGAAATGACAGGACCTCACTGAGGAGGAGGGGGGAAATGACAGGACCTCACTGAGTAGGAGGGAGGACATGACAGGACCTCACTGAGGAGGGGGGACATGACTTGACCTGTCAGGGACATGACAGGATCTCACTGAGGGGGGGGGGGGCATGACAGGACCTCACTGAGGAGGGGGGACATGACAGGACCTCACTGAGGAGGAGGGGGGGACATGAGAGGACCTCACTGAGGAGGAGAAGGGGACATGATAGGACCTCACTGAGGAGGGGGGGACATGACAGGACCTCACTGAGGAGGGGGGGACATGACAGGACCTCACTGAGGGGGGGGGCATGACAGGACCTCATTGAGGGGGGGGACATGACAGGACATCACTGAGGAGGAGAAGGGGACATGACAGGACTTCACTGAGGAGGAGAAGGGGACATGACAGGACCTCACTGAGGAGGAGAAGGGGACATGACAGGACCTCACTGAGGAGGAGGGGGGACATGACAGGACCTCACTGAGGAGGAGGGGGGACATGACAGGACCTCACTGAGGAGGAGGGGGGACATGACAGGACCTCACTGAGGAGGGGGGGGACATGACAGGACCTCACTGAGGGGGAGGGGGGACATGACAGGACCTCACTGAGGAGGAGGGGGGACATGACAGGACCTCACTGAGGAGGAGGGGGGACATGACAGGACCTCACTGAGGAGGAGGGAGGACATGACAGGACCTCACTGAGGAGGGGGGGACATGACAGGACCTGTCAGGGACATGACAGGATCTCACTGAGGGGGGGGGGCATGACAGGACCTCACTGAGGAGGGGGGGACATGACAGGACCTCACTGAGGAGGAGGGGGGGACATGAGAGGACCTCACTAAGGAGGGGGGGACATGAGAGGACCTCACTGAGGAGGGGGGACATGACAGGACCTCACTGAGGAGGGGGGGACATGACAGGACCTCACTGAGGAGGAGAAGGGGACATGATAGGACCTCACTGAGGAGGAGGGGACATGACAGGACTTCACGGAGGAGGAGGGGGGGCATGACAGGACCTCACTGAGGAGGAGGGGGGACATGACAGGACCTCACTGAGGAGGAGGGGGCATGACAGAACCGCACTGAGGAGGAGGGGGACATGACAGGACCTCACTGAGGAGGAGGGGGGACATGACAGGACCTCACTGAGGAGGAGGGGGGACATGACAGGACCTCACTGAGGAGGAGGGAGGACATGACAGGACCTCACTGAGGAGGGGGGGGACATGACAGGACCTGTCAGGGACATGACAGGATCTCACTGAGGGGGGGGGGGCATGACAGGACCTCACTGAGGAGGGGGGGACATGACAGGACCTCACTGAGGAGGAGGGGGGGACATGAGAGGACCTCACTAAGGAGGGGGGGACATGAGAGGACCTCACTGAGGAGGGGGGACATGACAGGACCTCACTGAGGAGGGGGGGGACATGACAGGACCTCACTGAGGAGGAGAAGGGGACATGATAGGACCTCACTGAGGAGGAGGGGACATGACAGGACTTCACGGAGGAGGAGGGGGGGCATGACAGGACCTCACTGAGGAGGAGGGGGGACATGACAGGACCTCACTGAGGAGGAGGGGGCATGACAGAACCGCACTGAGGAGGAGGGGGACATGACAGGACCTCACTGAGGAGGAGGGGGGACATGACAGGACCTCACTGAGGAGGAGGGGGGACATGACAGGACCTCACTGAGAAGGGGGGGACATGACAGGACCTCACTGAGGAGGGGGGGACATGACAGGACCTCACTGAGGGTGGGGGGACATGACAGGACCTCACTGAGGAGGGGGGGAAAGGATTTCACTGAGGAGGAGGGGTGGACAGGACCTCACTGAGGAGGGGTGGGACAGGACAGGACCTCACTGAGGAGGGAGGGACATAACAGGACCTCACTGAGGAGGAGGGGGGACATGACAGGACCTCACTGAGGAGGAGGGGGACAGGACAGGACCTCACTGAGGAGGGGGGACAGGACCTCACTGAGGAGGGGGGGCATGACCTCACTGAGGAGGAGTGGGAACATGACAGGACCTCACTGAGAAGGGGGGGACATGACAGGACCTCACTGAGGAGGGGGGGGGGACATGACACAACCTCACTGAGGAGGAGGGAGGACATGACAGGGCCTCACTGAGGAGGGGGGGACATGACAGGACCTCACTGAGGAGGAGGGAGGGGACATGACAGGACCTCACTGAGGAGGGGCGGACATGACAAGACCTCACTGAGGAGGAGGAGGGGGGACATGACAGGACCTCACTGAGGAGGGGGGACAGGACCTCACTGAGGAGGAAGAGGGGGGGACATGACATGACAGGACCTCACTGAGGAGGGGGGACAGGACCTCACTGAGTAGGGGGGGACATGACAGGACCTCACTGAGGAGAGGGGGGCATGACAGGACCTCACTGAGGAGGAGGGGGGGACATGACAGGACCTCACTGAGGAGGAGGGGGGCATGACAGGACCTCACTGAGGAGGGGGGACAGGACCTCACTGAGGATAAGGGGGCATGACAGGACCTCACTGAGGAGCAGGGGGGAACATGACAGGACCTCACTGAGGAGGAGGGGGAATGACAGGACCTCCCTGAGGAGGAGGGGGAGACACAACAGGACCTCTGAGGAGGGGGGACATGACAGGACCTCACTGAGGAGGGGGGACATGACAGGACCTCACTGAGGAGGAGGGAGGGACATGACAGGACCTCACTGAGGAGGGGGGACAAGACCTCACTGAGGAGGAGGGGGGACATGACAGGACCTCACTGAGGAGGAGGGGGGCGCATGACAGGACCTCACTGAGGAGGGGGGACATGACAAGACCTCACTGAGGAGGGGGGGACATGACAAGACCTCACTAAGGAGGAGGGGGGGACATGACAGGACCTCACCGAGGAGGGGGGACATGACAGGACCTCACTGAGGAGGGGGGACATGACAGGACCTCACTGAGGAGGAGGGGGGACATGACAGGACCTCACTGAGGAGGAGGAGGGACATGACAGGACCTCACTGAGGAGGAGGGAGGACATGACAGGACCTCACTGAGGAGGGGGGACATGACAGGATCTCACTGAGGAGGGGGGGCACATGACAGGACCTGTCAGGGACATGACAGGATCTCACTGAGGAGGGGGGGGACATGACAGGACCTCACTGAGGAGGGGGGGACATGACAGGACCTCACTGAGGAGAAGAGGGGACATGACAGGACTTCACGGAGGAGGAGTGGGGGGCATGACAGGACCTCACTGAGGAGGTGGGGGCAGGACCTCACTGAGGAGGAGGGGGGACATGACAGGACCTCACTGAGGAGGGGGGGGGGCATGACAGAACCGCACTGAGGAGGAGGGGGACATGACAGGACCTCACTGAGGAGGAGGGGGGGGACATGAGAGGACCTCACTGAGGAGGGGGGGACATGACAGGACCTCACTGAGGAGGAGAAAGGGACATGATAGGACCTCACTGAGGAGGAGGGGACATGACAGGACTTCACGTAGGAGGATGGGGGGGGCATGACAGGACCTCACTGAGGAGGAGGGGGACATGACAGGACCGCACTTCGGAGGAGGGTGGACATGACAGGACCTCACTGAGGAGAGGGGGACATGACAGGACCTCACTGAGGAGGGGGGGACATGACAGGACCTCACTGAGGGTGGGGGGGAAAGGACTTCACTGAGGAGGAGGGGTGGACAGGACAGGACCTCACTGAGGAAGGGGGGGGGACAGGACAGGACGTCACTGAGGAGGGAGGGACATGACAGGACCTCACTGAGGAGGAGGGGGGCCATGACAGGACCTCACTGAGGAGGAGGGGGGAGACATGACAGGACCTCACTGAGGAGGAGGGGGAGACATGACAGGACCTCACTGAGGAGGAGGGGGGACATGACAGGACCTCACTGAGGAGGGGGGACAGGACCTCACTGAGGAGAGGGGGGCATGACAGGATCTCACTGAGGAGGGGGGGACATGACAGGACCTCACTGAAGAGGGGGGGACATGACAGGACCTCACTGAAGAGGGGGGGACATGACAGGACCTCACTGAGGAGGGGGGGACATGACAGGACCTCACTGAGGAGGGGGGGACATGACAGGACCTCACTGAGGAGGGGGGGACATGACAGGACCTCACTGAGGAGGGGGGACATGACAGGACCTCACTGAGGAGGGGGGACATGACAGGACTTCACTGAGGAGGAGGGGGGGGACATGACAGGACCTCTCTGAGGAGGGGGGGACATGACAGGACCTCTCTGAGGAGGGGGGGACATGACAGGACCTCACTGAGGAGGGGGGGACATGACAGGACCTCACTGAGGAGGGGGGGACATGACAGGACCTCACTGAGGGGGAGGGGGACATGACAGGACCTCACTGAGGAGGAGGGGGGACATGACAGGACCTCACTGAGGAGGAGGGGGGACATGACAGGACCTCACTGAGGAGGGGGGGACATGACAGGACCTCACTGAGGGGGAGGGGGGGACATGCAGGACCTCACTGAGGAGGGGGGGACATGACAGAACCGCACTGAGGAGGAGGGGGACATGACAGGACCTCACTGAGGAGGAGGGGGGGACATGACAGGACCTCACTGAGGAGGGGGGGGACATGACAGGACCTCACTGAGGGGGAGGGGGGGACATGACAGGACCTAACTGAGGAGGGGGGGACATGACAGGACCTCACTGAGGAGGGGGGGACAGGACCTCACTGAGGAGGAGGGGGGGACATGACAGGACCTCACTGAGGAGGAGGGGGGACATGACAGGACCTTACTGAGGAGGGGGGACATGACAGGACCTTACTGAGGAGGAGGGGGGGACATGACAGGACCTCACTGAGGAGGAGGGGGACATGACAGGACCTCACTGAGGAGGAGGGGGGACATGACATGACAGGACCTCACTGAGGAGGAGGGGGGACATGACATGACAGGACCTCACTGAGGAGGAGGGGGGAAATGACAGGACCTCACTGAGGAGGAGGAAGGACATGACAGGACCGCACTGAGGAGGGGGGGACATGACAGGACCTGTCAGGGACATGACAGGATCTCACTGAGGGGGGGGGCATGACAGGACCTCACTGAGGAGGGGGGGACATGAGAGGACCTCACTGAGGAGGAGGGGGGACATGAGAGGACCTCACTGAGGAGGGGGGGACATGAGAGGACCTCACTGAGGAGGGGGGACATGAGAGGACCTCACTGAGGAGGGGGGGACATGACAGGACCTCACTGAGGAGGAGAAGGGGACATGATAGGACCTCACTGAGGAGGAGGGGACATGACAGGACTTCACGGAGGAGGAGGGGGGGCATGACAGGACCTCACTGAGGAGGAGGGGGGGCATGACAGGACCTCACTGAGGAGGAGGGGGGCATGACAGAACCGCACTGAGGAGGAGGGGGACATGACAGGACCTCACTGAGGAGGAGGGGGGACATGACAGGACCTCACTGAGGAGGAGGGGGGACATGACAGGACCTCACTGAGGAGGAGGGGGGACATGACAGGACCTCACTGAGGAGGGGGGGACATGACAGGACCTCACCGAGGAGGGGGGGACATGACAGGACCTCACTGAGGAGGGGGGGAAAGGATTTCACTGAGGAGGAGGGGTGGACAGGACAGGACCTCACTGAGGAGGGGTAGGACAGGACAGGACAGGACAGGACCTCACTGAGAAGGAGGGGGGACATGACAGGACCTCACTGAGGAGGAGGGGGGACATGACAGGACCTCACTGAGGAGGAGGGGGACAGGACAGGACCTCACTGAGGAGGGGGGACAGGACCTCACTGAGGAGGGGGGGCATGACCTCACTGAGGAGGAGTGGGAACATGACAGGACCTCACTGAGGAGGGGGGGACATGACAGGACCTCACTGAGGAGGGGGGGACATGACAGGACCTCACTGAGGAGGGGGGGGACATGACACAACCTCACTGAGGAGGAGGGAGGACATGACAGGGCCTCACTGAGGAGGGGGGGACATGACAGGACCTCACTGAGGAGGAGGGAGGGGACATGTCAGGACCTCACTGAGGAGGGGCGGACATGACAAGACCTCACTGATTAGGAGGAGGGGGGACATGACAGTACCTCACTGAGGAGGGGGGACAGGACCTCACTGAGGAGGAAGAGGGGGGGACATGACAGGACCTCACTGAGGAGGAGGGGGGACATGACAGGTCCTCACTGAGGAGGGGGGACATGACAGGACCTCACTGAGGGGGGGGGGGACATGACAGGACCTCACTGAGGGGGGGGGGACATGACAGGTCCTCACTGAGGAGGGGAGGGACATGACAGGACCTCACTGAGGAGGAGGGGGGGACAGGACCTCACTGAGGAGGAGGGGGGAGATGACAGGACCTCACTGAGGAGGATGGGGGATATAACAGGACCTCACTGAGGAGGGGGGGACATGACAGGACCTCACTGAGGAGGGGGGACAGGACCTCACTGAGGAGGGGGGACAGGACCTCACTGAGGAGGAGGGGGGACATGACAGGACCTCACTGAGGAGGAGGGGAGACATGACAGGACCTCACTGAGGAGGAGGGGAGACATGACAGGACCTCACTGAGGAGGGGGGACATGACAGGACCTCACTGAGAAGGGGGGGACATGACAGGACCTCACTGAGGAGGAGGGGGGTGCATGACAGGACTTCACTGAGGAGGAGGGAGGACATAACAGGACCTCGCGGAGGGGGGGACATGACAGGACCTCGTGGAGGAGGGGGGGGGGGACATGACAGGACCTTACTGAGGAGGAGGGGCATGACAGGACCTCCCTGAGGAGGAGGGGGGACATGACAGGACCTCACTGAGGAGGAGGGGGGACATGACAGGACCTCACTGAGGAGGGGGGGACATGACAAGACCTCACTGAGGAGGAGGGGGGGACATGACAAGACCTCACTGAGGAGGAGGGGGGACATGACAGGACCTCACTGAGGAGGGGGGGGGGACATGACAGGACCTCACTGAGGAGGAGGGGGACATGACAGGACCTCACTGAGGAGGAGGGGGGACATGACAGGACCTCACTGAGGAGGAGGGGGACATGACAGGACCTCACTGAGGAGGGGAGACGTGACAGGACCTCACTGAGGAGGAGGGGGGGGACATGAGAGGACCTCACTGAGGAGGGGGGGACATGACAGGACCTCACTGAGGATAGGGGGGACATGACAGGACCTCACTGAGGATGTGGGGGACATGACAGGACCTCACTGAGGATGGGGGGGTACATGACAGAACCTCACTGAGGATGGGGGGGACATGACAGGACCTCACTGAGGAGGGGGGACAGGACCTCACTGAGTAGAAGAGGGGACATGACAGGACCTCACTGAGGAGGAGGGGAGACATGACTGGACCTCACTGAGGAGGGGGGACATGACAGGACCTCACTGAGAAGGGGGGACATGACAGGACCTCACTGAGGAGGAGGGGGGTGCATGACAGGACTTCACTGAGGAGGAGGGAGGACATAACAGGACCTCGCGGAGGGGGGGACATGACAGGACCTCGTGGAGGAGGGGGGGGGGACATGACAGAACCTTACTGAGGAGGAGGGGCATGACAGGACCTCACTGAGGAGGAGGGGGGACATGACAGGACCTCACTGAGGAGGAGGGGGGACATGACAGGACCTCACTGAGGAGGAGGGGGGGACATGACAGGACCTCACTGAGGAGGGGGGGACATGACAAGACCTCACTGAGGAGGAGGGGGGACATGACAAGACCTCACTGAGGAGGAGGGGGGACATGACAGGACCTCACTGAGGAGGGGGGGCATGACAGGAACTCACTGAGGGGGAGGGGTGGACATGACAGGACCTCACTGAGGAGGGGGGGACATGACAGGACCTCACTGAGGAGGGGGGACATGACAGGACCTCACTAAGGAGGAGGGGGGAACATGACAGGACCTCACTAAGGAGGAGGGGGGGACATGAGAGGACCTCACTGAGGAGGGGGGGGACATGACAGGACCTCACTGAGGATAGGGGGGACATGACAGGACCTCACTGAGGATGTGGGGGACATGACAGGACCTCACTGAGGATGGGGGGGACATGACAGAACCTCACTGAGGATGGGGGGGACATGACAGGACCTCACTGAGGAGGGGGGACAGGACCTCACTGAGGAGGGGGGACAGGACCTCACTGAGGAGAAGAGGGGACATGACAGGACCTCACTGAGGAGGAGGAGGAGACATGACAGGACCTCACTGAGGAGGAGGGGACATGACAGGACTTCACGGAGGAGGAGGGGGGGCATGACAGGACCTCACTGAGGAGGTGGGGGCAGGACCTCGCTGAGGAGGAGGGGGGACATGACAGGACCTCGCTGAGGAGGAGGGGGGCATGACAGAACCGCACTGAGGAGGAGGGGGACATGACAGGACCTCCCTGAGTAGGAGGGGGGACATGACAGGACCTCACTGAGGGTGGGGGGACATGACAGGACCTCACTGAGGGTGGGGGGACATGACAGGACCTCACTGAGGGTGGGGGGACATGACAGGACCTCACTGAGGAGGGGGGGAAAGGACTTCACTGAGGAGGAGGGGTGGACAGGACAGGACCTCACTGAGGAGGGGGGGTGGGACATGACAGGACCTCACTGAGGAGGGAGGGACATGACAGGACCTCACTGAGGAGGAGGGGGGACATGCCAGGACGTCACTGAGGAGGAGAGGGGGACATGACAGGACCTCACTGAGGAGGAGGGGGGACATTACAGGACCTCACTGAGGAGGGGGGGACAGGACCTCACTGAGGAGGAGGGGGGACATGACAGGACCTCACTGAGGAGGAGGGGGGGACATGACAGGATCTCACTGAGGAGGAGGAGGGGGGACATGACAGGACCTCATTGGGGGGGGGGGACATGACAGGACCTCACTGAGGAGGAGGGGGGACATGACCCTGCAGGGTTGTAGGATGCCCACTGGAAGGTGTCGTGGAGTCTTACTCTGAGCACACACAGAACAGGCAGCTACGAAGTCAGTAACATCAGCACGTAGACTAGGCCACTAGAATTGTTGGAAAACGGCCCAAAAGAGTTGATTCCTCCCAGGGTGGCCAGCAGCCTTGGGAGAATGTTAAGTCTGGAGCACGGCAGTACGGAGACTCTCTGGGACAAAGCAGCGGTCACAAGGTTTCTCAGGAGGAGCAGCAAGAATTTTGTCACCCAAAGGAGAAGTGAGACTGGTGTGAACCGTAGCCAGAATACGATCAGGAGGAATCACAGGAACCGGGACCGACTACATCTTGGAAGTGGAGGAAAATTGTCGGGACAAAGCGTCAGCCCTTACATTCTTAGTACCGGGTGAGAATGAGACAATGTAATTGAAACTAGACAAGAAAAGAGCCCATCGCTCCCTTCTGGGAGAGAGGCGTTTAGCCTCAGACAAGAATGTGAGATTCTTATGGCCAGTAAGAATGAGAACTGGCACAGTGGTACCTTTGAGGAGATGTCTCCATTCTTTCAGGGCTAAAATGATTGCTAACAGCTCTCTGTCACCAATCTCGTAATTGCACTCCGCAGGTGACAGTTTCTTGGAAAAGTAGCCGCAAGTATGCATAGCACTCTCAGAGGTAGGACGTTGAGACAGAAGGGCGCCAACACCAGTCTCAGAAGCATCAAACTCAAGGATAAAAGGTAACGTAGGATCACAAACCCATGGATCAGGGCCACTGTAGGACTACTGAATTTTTCCTGAGTCCATCGAAAAACCAGCAGTGGAAATGACATAACCCAGGAATTTAACCTGTTCATGCTGGAATTCGCACTTCTCCAGTTTACAATAGAGATTGTTCTCTCTTAGTTTCTGAAGCACACAACAGACATCTGTGTGGTGGCTCTCCAGGGACTTGGAAAATATGAGGATATCGTTGAGATAAACCACCACACATAACTGCAACAAATCTCAGAGGACATCATTAATAAATTCCTGGAAAACTGCCGGGATGTTACAAAGGCCAAAAGGCATTACGAGGTACTCATAATAGCCTGTTCTGATATTAAACACAGTTTTCCACTTGTCGCCCTCCTTAATCCCCACGAGATTGTATGCCCCTCTCAAATCAAGCTTAGTGAAAACCGTTGCTCCCTTGAGGCGGTCAAATAACTCCGTAATCAACGGAATCGGATAGGCATTCTTAATCATGAAACGATTGAAACCCCTATAATCAATACAAGGTCTCAGTTCACCACTCTTCTTCACAAAGAAGAAACCAGCAGAACCAGGAGACAAGGATTTGCAGATGAAACCTCGAGAAAGTGCATCTGCAACATACTCCTCCATGGCCTTATCCTCCAAGACCGACCAAGTGTATGGCACCAGGTTGAAGGTCAATTGCGCAATCATACGACCGGTGTGGAGGCAAACTACCGGCTTGACCTTTGTCAAAGACATCGCTAAAATCCGGCAGGGAGGAGAGAGGAGTGCACAGGCTAACTTCTGGAAGCATGTCTTACTGCATTGTGGCGACCAGGAGAGAACCTCAGCACGGAGCCAATCAAAAGAGGGGTTGTGCCTCTGTAACCAAGGATAACCAGCGCAAACTTAGGTGAGGAAATAACTTGGAATTTGATTATCTCATGGTGAAGAGCCCCTACGGCCATGGACAATGGAACAGTATCATGAGTCACATGGGCAGGCTGTAGAGGTCTCCCGTCAAGAGCCTCAATGGCAAGTGGAGTGTCACGCAGCTGCAGTGGAATCGAGTGCTCTGATACAAAGGCAGCATCAATGAACAGGCCTGCAGCCCCAGAGTCAATTAGAGTCTGTATCTCGATGGACAACCCAGCCCAAGAAAGGGTAACCGAAACCAGGGGCTTATCCTTCTGGATAACTGGGAACGAAACAACGCCACCTAAGGTCTGTCCGTTACAGAACCTAAAGGTTCCCTGGATGGGTAGGACAAGACTTCAAAAAGTGACCTACCTGGCCACAATAAAGGCACAATCTCTCCCTCCTCCTAACTGTTCTCTCATCTGCAGAGAGACGCGTGAAGCCCAAGTGCATAGGTTCATCTTCACTGACCGACTCAGTACCAGGAGGTGAGGGAGGCAAGGGTGGGACTGCAAAGCTCAGAGACAAATATACATGAGGCCTCCGCAAGCACTCCTTAGAAGAGAGTCTTTCTCTGAGTCTGGAGTCCATGAGGATGGCAAACGTGATCAACTTCTCCAGCTCAGTGGGTATATCTCGGGCTGCTATCTCATCCTTGATGGTATCCGAGGGACCATGAGAAAAAGTAGCCACGAGGGCCTCATTTTTCCAAGCAACCTCTGCTGCCAGAGTACAGAATTCAATGGCATAATCGGTAACAGTTCTCGTACTCTGATGGACATGAGGCACTTGGCAGCAGAAGCGGAGCGTGCGGGAACGTCAAATACCCTTTTAAAGGAAGCCACAAACTCTGGGTTACTCAAGACAACAGGTATGCCCAGGCCAAGGCTCTCTCAGAAAGCAAAGATATCACGAAACCTACTTTGCTTCTGTCCGTGGGAAATGCCTTGGGCAGCATCTCAAAGTATATCTCAACCTGGTAGAGAAACCCTCTGCATTGGACTGGATCACCCCCAAATCACTGGGGAAGCAGAGCGGAACCCAACATACCTCTTATAGAGGTAATACTCGAGGCAGGTGCCTGCACAGAGAGCATAGCCAGAGTTCAGGAACCGAAATGGATAGTCAGACAAGCCAAAACGTCAGGGAGCTAGAAAATGAGCGTAGTAGAACAGCAAGCAGGATCTGGAGCCAGAAGGAATGTCAGCCAAGCAAGTCTTTAACAGGAACACATGAGAGCATCTCTAGAGATGAGGCAAAGGCAGAGATCATCTGGGCTGGACGGCTTAAGTAGGCAGGACTGACGAGCAGGATATCAACAGGTGAGTCACTGTGGAGAGATAGGAGCTGGCAATTAGCCGACAGCTGAGCGGCCAGCTCAGAGAAGGAAGGGCTGAGCCCAGCCCTGACAAAGGTCAGAGAGTTTACACTCTGCAAGTGAGAGCAGTGACAGGTCAGAGAGTTTACGCTCTGCAGGTGAGAGAAGTGACAGGTCAGAGAGTTTAAGCTCTGCAGGTGAGAGCAGTGCCAGGTCAGAGAGTTTAAGCTCTGCAGGTGAGAGCAGTGCCAGGTCAGAGAGTTTAAGCTCTGCAGGTGAGAGCAGTGACAGGTCAGAGAGTTTACGCTCTGCAGGTGAGAGCAGTGACAGGTCAGAGAGTGCCAGCTCCGTGGGTGAGAGCAGTGACAGGTCAGAGAGTTTAAGCTCTCCACTGAACACATGGA
Organism: Aquarana catesbeiana; assembly: GCF_042186555.1. Classification (NCBI taxonomy): domain Eukaryota; kingdom Metazoa; phylum Chordata; class Amphibia; order Anura; family Ranidae; genus Aquarana; species Aquarana catesbeiana. The sequence goes on along the minus strand of NC_133328.1, from coordinate 628,987,706 downwards.
GAAAGCCAGGAACTAGCTACAGACGTGGCTTGAAGAAGTGCTGTGCTGCCGGGGACACAGATGTGAGGAGGACCCTGCTGCTCCACTGATGGGGACACAGATGTAAGCAGGGGATCCGCTAGGGACACAGATGTAAGGAGGGACTCCGCTGGGGACACAGATGTAAGAAGGGGCTCCGCTGGGGACACAGATGTAAGAAGGGGCTCCGCTGGGGACACAGATGTAAGAAGGGGCTCCGCTGGGGACACAGATGTAAGAAGGGGCTCCGCTGGGGACACAGATGTAAGGAGGGGCTCCGCTGGGGACACAGATGTAAGGAGGGGCTCCGCTGGGGACACAGATGTAAGGAGGGACTCCGCTGGGGACACAGATGTAAGGAGGGGCTCCGCTGGGGACACAGATGTAAGGAGGGTCTCCACTGGGGACACAGATGTATGGAGGGGCTAAACACGACCCATTTAAGTCAATGGAACCTTGCTGCAAACTTGAGCCAAATACTAGGGCTGGTGGTACTCCCATCCACAAAGCCCAATTGGCTGACAAAAAAAGGAAGTAGTAGAATTGACAGTATTGTCACTTGAATGCCTGTTATCCATGCCTGCACCGCTTTCTGAAAAACAATCAACAGCAGATCGCTCTTCAAAAAGTGACCCAGGCATAAACAAGCTTCACACGTCAGGGTCAAATGTCAGGATAAATGTCTGGGTCAAAGATAAGGGTCAGTATCCTTTTGGGTAGGATTTAAAAAAAAAAAAAAAACATTTTTTTTATTTAGTGTCAGTGTGTTTAGGTAAAATAAAAAAGCCAAATGTGCATTAGGCCCCTTTCACACGATCGGACCGTTCAGGTCCGCCTGTCAGTTTTGACGGCGGACCTGAACGGGGGCTCCATGTTAGTCTATGGAACGTCGGATGTCAGTGGAGACATGTCCGCTGACATCCGACCCGGTCCGATCCGCTGAAGAGCAGACGGATGGCCCTACGTCCAGGTCCGTCGCTGGCGGATCGGATCGGGGGAGATCTGACGAAAACGGACACGCTGTCCGTTTTCGTCCGATCCCTCCATAGGCGGCAGCGGCACCTGACAAGCCTCTCCCCGCTCAGTGAGCAGAGAGGGACCTGTCATCCGCCGGCTCAGCGGAGATCAACGGACAGATCTCCCGCTGAGCCGGCGGACCGAGGCGGGCTCCGTAGAAACGGAGTCCGCCTCATGTGAAAGGGGCCTTATTGTTAAACATAAATGGTCTCCCTGCAAAATTCAGTGGTTTGGAGAAATCATTTTGGAAGTTTTTGGGGGGATGGATCATTGTAATGAAAAGAAATATACAGCTAAAGTTGGGACGCTGTGTAAAATCTACAGAGAAACAGAACGTAATGATTTGCAACTCCCTAAAGCCTTTTTCACACCTATGCATTTTTTTTGTGTGTTTTCAGTTTTGCTGTTGTTTCCTATGGGTCATGTTCACATCTGTGCATTTTATGGAAAGGGCCAGGGACTTTTTTCTGTTTTTTGGTAACATAGACTTCAGTGGATCAAAATGTTGAAAAACGAAAAATGCACCTGGTATATGCAACCTTCAACCTGCATAGGTGTGAACCAGGCCTTAACCCACATCTCAAAAAAGTTGGGACAGGGCAACAAAAAGCTGGCAAAGTAACAGATTTTTCACTCCATAAGATGCACATGACCATAATGCCGTGTACACACGGGCGGACTTTTCGACCGGACTGGTCCGATGGAACGAATCCGTCGGACAATCTGACCGTGTGTGGACTTCAGCTGACTTTTTCTGTCGAAAATCAGATGGACTTTAGATTTGGAATATGTTTCAAATCTTTCCGCCGGACCCAGTTCCTATCGAGAAATCTGCTCATCTGTATGCTAGTCCGACGGACGAAAACCGACGCTAGGGCAGCTATTGGCTACTGGCTATGAACTTCCTTATTTTAGTCCGGTCGTACGTCATTACGTACAAATCCGTCGGACTTTGGTGTGATCGTGTGTGGGCAAGTCCGTTCGTTAGAGAGTCCGTCAAACGTCCATCGTAACTCCGTCGAAAGTCCGTCGGACCTTTGATGCCGAAAAGTCCGCCCGAGTGTACATGGCATTAGACGCACCTAGGTTTTAGAGGAGGAAAACAAGAAAAAAAATATTATGAACCAAATGGCTGTGGGTCCTGCTGGGAGCTGGCGGCAGACCTGTGGGTCCTACTGGCCTGTAGGTCCTGCTGGGAGCTGGCCATGGCCTGCGGGCCACAGGCTCAATGGCTAGCTCCCAGCAGGACCTACAGGCCAGTAGGACAAACAGGCCAGCAGGACCCACAGACCATGGCCAGCTCCCAGCAGGACTTACAGTGTTAAAGGCTATTTTGCGGTTACTGGGTGGACACTGGGGCAGAGTAAATGGGTGTATGGGATGGTGAGGGTCAGCTGGCCCTGGGGGTGTCAGGGTCTCTCACCTCAGTGATAGCAGCCGCTAGTGCCAGCTAGGCAGGTCCTTGCACAGCCTCCTCCAGTCCTGGGGGGGGGGGTGATGCTCCTGTCCTGGGGTCAAGCAAAGTTGCAGTCCGAGCCAGTCTTGTTGGTCCCAAGTCCTGACTCCCTGGCGCTCCCTACCTCCAAGATCCTGGGAGTTGTAGTTCTCTGGCTGCGCTACTTCTCCACCCACCAGTATAGCTTGAGCGTGTGCGAAGTGGACTACAACTCCCAGAATGCAACAGCATCAGCGTGCGCCATCTAGTTGGTGGCCGTTCGTCGCAGCCATGCCCCCCAGCCTGACTATTCTAACACGGCGGTGGCAACGAGTCAATATTCGCTCCATAAGACGCACCCTGAAACTGAGCTGCAGCACAGTGGTCAAGACCTTTACAGCGGTTTAACAGGACAGGTTCCACTCAGAACAGGCCTCGCCATGGTTGACTAAAGAGGTTGAGTGCACGTGCTCAGCATCATATCCAGAGATTGTCTTTGGGAATAACGTCACACATCCCAGAAGGCGGCAGGACCAGTCTGCATGCGCAGCGGGGAGACGGCTGTGAGATATCAGTAAGTCACAGTCACCTCCCAATTCCAAAATGTCGTGCCAGGAATTGGCAGTGGTTAGAAGCATTGGATGTGGTGAAGACAGCGCTGTAGTATTTGTAGCCACTGACATTATTTGTAGCTGCTGACTTTTAAGGCCTCATGCATGCTGGATGTTTTTCGCGTGGCAATAACGTGGCTGTTTTTAAAGTGGCTTTTAAGGCCTCATGTACACTGGATATTTAAATGTGGCTGTTGCCTTTAAGCCCTGGTTCACACTGATGCAATGCGGGAAACGCACAAGATTCGTGGTGTTTCCCCGCATCGCACTGCATAGCAATCTCATGGTGTCCATGCGATCTGCTGTGGGTGTCAATGTTAGATTAACAAAAAAGAAGAAAAAACACCCGCGCCTGGATGCACAAGCAATGGTACTTATATGTGCAGCTGCTGTCTATTAGTCCAACAAAGGGTTCATCAATAGTAATCTCAGGCAGTGTTTGCTATACCATATGAATACAATATATTAATATGTGCTCCAAGTAATAAACTGTAAACATCAATAATGGATATTGCACATAAGTGATAAGAATTAAAAATAAAGTGACATAGTGCAGTAAGGTGCAAACAAAAGTCTTTAGTGCAATCTTGAGTGCTTACCCTGTTTCCCCGAAAATAAGCCCTAGCGTGATTGTCAGTGATGGCTGCAATATAAGCCTTACCCCCCTAATAAGCCCTACCCTGTTTCCCCGAAAATAAGCCCTACCCTGAAAATAAGACCTACAAGGACTTTAGGGCTTATTTGGGGGGTAGGGTTTATATTGCAGCCATCACAGACGATCATGCTAGGTCTTATTTTCGGGGAAACAGGGTGGTGCTTAATCCCAGGAATCCCCCTGTATATTCCACCACGTGCTGTAATGGCTATATGGATATACTCACCAGATGTCAGTGACTCCCTTTCCTTACACCAAGGATGTCAACAAAGGCTTTTAGGGTCTCTAAGGGGACCTGTCCCACGGTTCCTGATACCTCCTATGGCTCTCAGGGATCCTTGCTTCTCCCCTTTACGGTCCAGTATGGTCTCCCCAGCGTGGTTAGGCAGGTAGAAAATAAGTATATCTTGGTCCAAGTTGTTGAGCAGAGGTGGTCAACTTTCATGCTGCTTCTAAAAACGTTGATAATTGATGACAAAACGCATCAAGATGGTGTTCCCCTGCGTCACTTCTGGCCCAGCAAGTGGAACGCATGCCAGAGCTCAAGCGGCGTCCATCTTTTTGCCCACTCAATAGGGCCGATTTCTATTTATTTTTAATTTTTTTTATAATTACCATTGTATTTGTGACGCTTTCTAACTGATATTTTAAAATAAACATACCTATGGAATTTTACACTATGAGAGGCTGTCTCTCCATTTATTTTCTACCTGCCTAACAACGCTGGGAAGACTATACTAGACCGTAAAGGGGAGAAGCAAGGACCCCTGAGAGCCATAGGAGATATCAGGAACCTGTGGGACAGGTTCCCTTAGAGACCTAAAAACCTTTGTTGAATCTCCTTGCTGTAAGGCAAGGGAGTCACCGACATCTGGTGAGTGCGGTGTATAGCCATTACGTTAGGGACCTTAGATTGTAAGCTCCTTGAGGGTAGGGACTAGGGATGAGCCGAACACCCCCCGGTTCGGTTCGCACCAGAACCCGCGAACGGACCGAAAGTTCGCACGAACGTTAGAACCCCATTGACGTCTATGGGACTCGAACGTTCGAAATCAAAAGTGCTCATTTTAAAGGCTAATTTGCATGGTATTGTCCTAAAAAGGGTTTGGGGACCCGGGTCCTACCCCAGGGGACATGTATCAATGCAAAAAAAACTTTTAAAAACGGCCGTTTTTTCGGGAGCAGTGATTTTAATGATGCTTAAAGTAAAAAAAAAAAAGTGAAATATTCCTTTAAATATCGTACCTGGGGGGTGTCTATAGTATGCCTGTAAAGTGACGCGTGTTTCCCATGTTTAGAACAGTCCCTGCACCAAATGTCATTTTTAAAGGAAAAAATCTCATTTAAAACTGCTTGCGGGTTTAATGTCATGTCGGGTCATGGCAATATGGATGAAAATCAGTGAGACAAACGGCATGGGTACCCCCCAGTCCATTACCAGTCCCTTTGGGTCTTGTATGGATATTAAGGGGAACCCCGCACCCAAATTAAAATAAGGAAAGGTGTGGGGCCACCAGGCCCTATATACTCTGAACAGCAGTATACAGGCGGTGCAAACAAGACAGGGACTGTAGGTTTGTTGTTAAGTAGAATCTGTTTGTAATTTTGAACATTTTTAACGTGTTTAGCTCCAGCCAAAAAATCTTTTCTAAGCTTTTTGGAAAACATAGGGAAGGGTTATCACCCCTGTGACATTTGTTTTGCTGTCTTTCCTCCTCTTCAGAAGATTTCACCTCACTTTTTTGTCCCAATGAAAAATGTTTTTTGAAAATTTGGGTTTTTTTGTGGAACAAGGATTGGAAAGCATCAGTGGAAAGGAGAACTTGTTTTCCCATATTAACTCTTACAGGAGAGAATTTCCCTTCCTAGGGGTAGATTTCATCTCACTTCCTGTTGTCTCCTTCCGTTTGCAAGTAGGAGTCGTTTGTAAGTTAGATGTTTGAAAGTAGGGTCCTGCCCTATATACTCAGCAGAAATTTGGGCCTTAGGTGTTGCTGTGGCCACAACACTGTAAGCCCTCACAGGGCCCTGCTGTGAAATATTAGATCAAGAATTGTAATTACATGCCCCTGTTGAACAGCAGCTGAAAAATTAGGCCTTAGGCACTGGTGCTGGTGCCACAACACTGCAACCCCTCACAGACACTCTAGTTGGAACGCAGGAACGAGCCCTGCTGCAAATGATTGCTTCAAAAATTGTAATTACACGCCCCTGTTAGACAGGGGCAGAAAAATTGGGCCTTAGGCACTGGTGCTGGTGCCACAACACTGCAACCCCTCACAGACACTCTAGTTGGAACGCAGGAACGAGCCCTACTGCAAAGTATTGCATCAAAAATTGTAATTACACGCCCCTGTTAGACAGGGGCAGAAAAATTGGGCCTTAGGCACTGGTGCTGGTGCCACAACACTGCAACCCCTCACAGACACTCTAGTTGGAACGCAGGAACGAGCCCTGCTGCAAAGTATTGCATCAAAAATTGTAATTACACGCCCCTGTTAGACAGGGGCAGAAAAATTGGGCCCTAGGCACTGGTGCTGGTGCCACAACACTGCAACCCCTCACAGACACTCTAGTTGGAATGCAGGAACGAGCCCTGCTGCAAAGTATTACATCAAAAATTGTAATTACACGCCCCTGTTAAACAGGGGCTGAAAAATTGTGCCTTAGGCACTGGTGGTGGCGCCCAGAACCAAAAATGTTCTTACAAGCTATCAGCGTGATGATTGAGGAGGAAGAGGATAATTACTCAGGGATAGTCACTCAGCATCAGCATAGGCAGTCTTTGAAGGGATCTGAGATTTCAAAAAAAATTATTCGGTTACATCAGCATCAGGTGCTTGGTAGCTGGTGGTGATCCAAGACTCATTCATTTTTATGAAGGTCAGCCGATCGACCGAGTCGGTGGACAGACGCACCCTGTGATCGGTTACCACGCCTCCAGCAGCACTGAATGTGCGTTCCGAAAGAACGCTGGATGCAGGACAGGCCAGTAGCTCAATTGCATACTGTGCAAGCTCTGGCCAGTGATCCATCCTCAAGACCCAGTAACCCAGAGGATTTTCGGTGGGAAAGGTGTCCAAGTCTGATCTTGCCCCTAGGTATTCCTGCACCATGTAAAACAGACGCTGGCGATGGTTGCTGGAACCGATCATACCTTGGGGCTGCGGACCAAAAAATTGTCTGAACGCATCGGTCAGACGGCCACCTTCTCCACCGCTCCTTCTTTGACTGACCGAAGCCTCAGCAACACGTTGTCCAGAAACAGGAGTTTGTAACCTCCCAGTCTCTGGGAACGCGTTGCACAGACCTTTCTGCAAGGCCTCCCGAAGATGTTTCATCCTCTGCTCCCTCTGCGATGGCAAGATAAGGTCCGCAACCTTACCCTTGTAACGTGGATCAAGGAGGGTTGCCAGCCAGTATTGGTCCTTCTCCTTGATACCACGAATACGAGGATCCTTACGCAGGCTTTGCAGGATCAGGGAGGCCATGCAGCGTAGGTTTGCTGAGGCATTCGGTCCGGAGTCCTCTGGGTCACTAAGAACGACATGGTCCGCAGCCACCTCCTCCCAGCCACGTACAAGTCCATGTGTTTCTTGGGACTGATCCCTTAAAGACTGCTGCTGATGCTGAGTGCCAGGCTCCACCTCCATACTGACACAATCTTCCTCCTCCTCCTCTTCCTCCTCGTCCTCTTCCTGTGTGATCGGCGGGCACGCAGGAACACTGTCTGGATAAAGGGGGCCTTGAGAGCTAAGGAAGTCCTCCTCTTCCTGCCTCTGTTCTGCCTCAAGTGCCCTGTCCATTATTCCACGCAGCGTGTGCTCCAACAGGTGGACAAGGGGGACAGTGTCACTGATGCATGCACTGTCACTGCTCACCATCCTCGTGGCCTCCTCGAATGGTGACAGGACAGTGCATGCATCCCTGATCATGGCCCACTGGCGTGGGGAAAAAAAACCAAGCTCCCCTGACCCTGTCCTGGTGCCATAGTCGCACAGGTACTCATTGATGGCCCTCTGCTGCGTGTGCAGCCGCTGCAGCATGGCCAACGTTGAGTTCCACCTGGTGGGCATGTCACAGATTAGGCGGTTCTTGGGCAGGTTAAACTCCTTTTGGAGGTCCGTCAGCCGAGCACTGGCATTATATGACCGGCGGAAATGCACACAGACTTTCCTGGCCTGCCTCAGGACATCCTGTAAGCCCGGGTACCTGCCCAAGAACCGCTGCACCACCAAGTTAAGGACGTGAGCCAAACAGGGCACATGGGTCATTTGTCCCTGTCGGAGGGCAGAGAGGAGGTTGGTGCCATTGTCGCAAACCACCATTCCTGCCTTAAGTTGGCGTGGCGTCAACCACCTCTGAACCTGCCCCTGCAGAGCTGACAGAACCTCTGCCCCAGTGTGGCTCCTGTCCCCCAAGCACACCAGCTCAAGCACCGCATGGCATCTTTTGGCCTGCGTACTTGCGTAGCCCCTTGAACGCCTACGGAGCACCGCTGGTTCCGAGGAAGAGGCCATGGAGGAAGAAGAAGAGGAGGGGGTGGAGGAGAGAGGTGTGTCACAATCAGCATTTTGGAGGCGTGGTGGCGGAACAACCTCCAACACTACTGCACCTTGTCCTGCATCCTTCCCAGCTGCCAGCAGAGTCACCCAATGCGCCGTGAAACTTAGGTAACGTCCCTGTCCATGCCTGCTGGACCATGAGTCAGCGGTAATATGCACCTTACCGCTGACCGCCCTGTCCAGCGAGGCATGGACATTGCCTTCCACATGCCGGTAGAGAGCCGGAATCGCCTTCTGTGAGAAAAAGTGGCGTTTGGGTACCTGCCACTGAGGAACCGCACATTCCACAAACTCACGGAAGGGGGCAGAGTCTACCAACTGAAAAGGCAGCAGTTGAAGTGCTAGCAATTTTGCCAAGCTAGCATTCAACCGCTGGGCATGTGGATGGCTGGGAGCAAACTTCTTTCGGCGGTGCAGCAGCTGGGGCAGGGAAATTTGCCTGGTACAATCTGACGTCGGTGTACCAAAAGCAGATTGCCCACAAGTACTTGGCTGTGACACACCTAATTCTACACCTTCATTCCTCTCACTGTAGGTCTCAGAGAGGACTGAAGGTCTAGTGGGGTTGGAAATCTCAGCTGATGAGGAGCAAGGAGAGATCCTCTTTGTTCTTTGGTGTGGGTCTTTTAGATACGCTTGCCAACGAACTGCATGGCAGGTCAACATATGTCTGGTCAAGCATGTGGTACCCAAGCGGGAGATATTTTGGCCACGCGAGATACGCTTGAGACATATGTTGCAAATAGCAGCGGTGCGATCTGATGCACTCGTCTCAAAAAAGGCCCACACCAAAGAACTTTTTGAATAACGCGCAGAGACTGCAGCGCCCTGCACATGTGGAGCTTTGGGGTGTGATGCAGTCAATGTGCTGCCCTTAGGCTGGCCCCTGGAGGGCATCCTGCCTCGTTGGTGATGTGCTGCCGCCTCCTCCTCCTCCTCCTCCTCCTCCTCCTCCTCCTCCTCCTCCTCCTCCTCCTCTCTCCTATCAGGCACCCACGTTGAGTCAGTGACCTCATCATCCCCTCCCTCCTCATCACTGGAGCAAACCTGGCAGTATGCTGCAGCAGGGGGAGCATGACTGCCAGATTGCTGTCCTTCTTGGGCACCCCCTCTGTCCGCGCTCATGTTACTGCCTTCATCGAGCTCAGTATCGTCATCAGAGCCTTCCAAACGCTGGGCATCCTCCTGGAGCATGTACCCAACACTGTGGTCAAACAGTTCGAGGGAATCCTCATGAGGACATGGTGGAGCTAGGGAAGGAGTCACTGATGACATTGAGCTGAGGGAAGAGGCCGCTGCTTTGCCAGACAAAGCACCCTGGGCATGGGTGAGAGAGGATGAGGAGGATGAGGACGGCTTGGTCATCCACTCGACCAAGTCTTCCGCATGTTGCGGCTCAACATGGCCAGCTGCCGAAAAAAAGGCCAAGCGTGTCCCATGGCCACGTGCTGATGAGGATGCACCGTCTCCACGACCAGCACTAGACACAGAGCCTGCTTGCCCTCTCTTATTGGCTTGTGACTGTCTGCCTCTCCTTCTTGGCCTTCCAGACATACTAATGGCCTGTAGCTGCACTAAGCTGGGATAGAACACCTGTAATTTTCTTCAAGTAGCTTTATATACTGTAACCAGACAAGCCTGCCTGTCAGTAGGAAGATAACAGGAACGGATCTAGCTGAACACTGTGAGCAGGACGCACTGTACTAAATGTAAATAGTCTAGCTGCCTGACCGTGGTACTAATAGGATCAAATAGAACACCTGTAATTTTCTTCAGGTAGCTTTATATACTGTAACCAGACAAGCCTGCCTGTCAGTAGGAAGATAACAGGAACGGATCTAGCTGTACACTGTGAGCAGGACGCACTGTACTAAATGTAAATAGTCTAGCTGCCTGACCGTGGTACTAATAGGATCAAATAGAACACCTGTAATTTTCTTCAGGTAGCTTTATATACTGTAACCAGACAAGCCTGCCTGTCAGTAGGAAGATAACAGGAACGGATCTAGCTGTACACTGTGAGCAGGACGCACTGTACTAAATGTAAATAGTCTAGCTGCCTGACCGTGGTACTAATAGGATCAAATAGAACACCTGTAATTTTCTTCAGGTAGCTTTATATACTGTAACCAGACAAGCCTGCCTGTCAGTAGGAAGATAACAGGAACGGATCTAGCTGAACACTGTGAGCAGGACACACTGTACTAAATGTAAATAGTCTAGCTGCCTGACCGTGGTACTAATAGGATCAAATAGAACACCTGTAATTTTCTTCAGGTAGCTTTATATACTGTAACCAGACAAGCCTGCCTGTCAGTAGGAAGATAACAGGAACGGATCTAGCTGAACACTGTGAGCAGGACACACTGTACTAAATGTAAATAGTCTAGCTGCCTGACCGTGGTACTAATAGGATCAAATAGAACACCTGTAATTTTCTTCAGGTAGCTTTATATACTGTAACCAGACAAGCCTGCCGGTCAGTAGGAATTTAACAGGAACGGATCTAGCTGAACACTGTGAGCAGGACGCACTGCATTAAATGTAAATAGTCTAGATAGAAGATAACAGGAACGGATCTAGCTAAACTGAATACAGTGTATATATATATATGCAACACCTGGGATGCATATATATACACAATACACTGTAAGTGCAGCTAACTGACTGACTGTTCTGCCTAATCTATCTAACTCAAATCAAATGACACTGTCTCTCTCTCTCTCTATCTCTCAGCACACCGGAACACACACTACACAGGGCCGCCGTGCAGGCGGCCTTATATAGTGTGGGGTGTGTACTAAATGCCCTGAGCCGTAATTGGCCAAAGCCACCCTGGCTTTGGCCAATTACAGCTCTCTCTACTGACAGCGCTGTGATTGGCCAAGCATGCGGGTCATAGTGCATGCTTGGCCAATCATCAGCCAGCAATGCACTGCGATGCCGCAGTGAATTATGGGCCGTGACGCGCCACACGAATTTAGCGCGAACGGCCCATAACGTTCGCAATTCGGCGAACGATCGAACAGCCGATGTTCGAGTCGAACATGGGTTCGACTCGAACACGAAGCTCATCCCTAGTAGGGACTGATGTAAATGTACAATGTATATGTAAAGCACTGCGTAAATTGACAGCGCTATATAAGTATCTGAAACAATAATAATACTTACAGCACGTGGTGGAATATAGAGGGGGATCCCTGGGATAAGGCATGAAGCACTAAATATTGCACTAAAGACTTTTTTTGCACCTTACTGCACTATGTCACTTTATTTTTACTTCTTTGTCACTTATGTGCAATGTCCATTATTGATGTTTATGAATTGGAGCACGTATTAGTATATTCATATGGTATAGCAGTCGCTGCCTGAGATCAATAATGTTAGATTAACGGCATCCCGAAACAGATAGCAAAACTCAGTGCGATTGCCAGAATCGCAACGCATGGGTGCAAATGTAATGTGATTTGGGCTATAGAAAATGTATGGCTCAAATCGCAGCGCACGGACATCGCATTTGATGTGCACAGGAATGTGGTGCAATTCCTGTGCGAATCACATGCGGTGTCCCGCATGCACCTTCGTGAATCCAGGCTAAATGCTCCTGCATGTTAAGCTATGGGGTTGATTTACTAACACTAGAGAGTGCAAAATCTGGTGCAGCTGTGCATGGAGGCCAATCAGCTTCTAACTTCAGCTTGTTCGATTAAAGTGATGTTAGGCCCCTTTAACACGGGGCGGAATCCCTCCAAGCGGATCCGCCTGCTCAGTGTGGGATCTCTCCACTGATCCCCCGCTGAGCAGGCGGATGACAGGTCTGTGTTCAACTGCGCTATGCAGAGCGGACACGGACACAGCCCGCTGTTCTCTATTGGGAGGTCGGATGGAATCGGACCGCATGTCCATTTCCATCTGATTGTCATCCAATCTGATCTGCCCGACAGATGGTGAACGTATCCCTATCTGTCTGTTTTTAGGGGACCGGATCGGATGCCGGCAGGTGACAGCGGACACATGTCCACTGACATCTGCTGCCCCATTGAGAACAGTGGGTGGTTCAATCGGGTCCGCCTGTCCGTTTGCCAGTGGGGGGTTCGGTCGGGTTCGCCCGTTTGCTGGTGTGAAAGGGGCCTAAAAGACATGTTATACTTCAAATGATTGGTAAGGCAGACGGCTTATTATCTTAATTAAGGTAAAAAAAACCTTCTGTGTGCAGCAGCCCCCCTAATACTTACCTGAGCCCCATCTCTGCAACGATGTCTACAAGTGACTCTCCCTTTTGATTGGCTGAGACACAGCAGTGGTGCCATTGGCTCCCGTTGCTGTCAATCAAACTCTGTTAGCTAATCAGGAGAGAAAGAGGGGGCATGAACCGCAGATCCATGTCTGAATGGATACACGGAGCCGCAGATCGGCTTGGGTGCCCCCATAGCAAGCTGCTTGCTGTGGGGGGGGGGGGGCATTCAACAGGAGGGAGGGGCCAGGAGCTCCAGCCAGGGAACCAAGAAAGGGATAATCCGGGCTGCTCTATGCAAAACCAACTGCATAGAGCAGGTAAGTATAACATGTTTGTTATTTTAAAGAAAAACTTAGGCTGCATTCACACCTGAGCGTTTTTCAGCCCGTAATACACCAGAAAAAAACGCCCAAGAAGCCAAATCCCATTCATTTCAATGGCACCTGTTCATATCTGAGCGTTTTGTCAGCTGAAGAAAAATGCCCGAAGCTCAAAAAAATACATGAGCTTCTTTTTAGGCAGATTACAGGCGTTTTTCTGCTTTTTACATGTACAAACCTTTTCACCTGTACAAAATCGCGGCAAAAATCGCGGTTAAAAACATGCAACTTTCTGCCTGAAAAAAATACGCTCAGGTGTGAATGCAGCCTAAAGGTTCCTGTTTAAAAAAACAAAAACAAACATGTTATACTTACCTCCTCTGTGTAGTTGGTTTTGCACAGAGTGGCCCCGATCCTCCTCTTCTGGGGTCCCTCAGCGGCACTCCCGGCTCCTCCTCTTCTCGAGTGCTCCCTAGGAGAGCCGCTCTCCCTCTGGGCACTTGTGCGGGTGTGCTCCCGAGTCCTGCTGCTGCATCCATTGACACAGACAGCAGGTCTCGGCCCCGCCCCCCGGCTCCCACGTCATTGGATTTGATTGACAGCAGCTGAGGGAGCCAATGGCTGCGCTGCTAACAGGCTATCCAATCAAGATCCGAGACACCGGCTGGAGCTGGTGTGCTCGTCCCTGTCGCTGGAAAGATCGGGTTCAGGTAAGTAAAAAGGGGGGGCTCTGGGAGGGCTGCTGCAGCACAGGGGGTTTTTCCCCTTAATGCATAGAATGCATTAAGGTGAAAAACCTTGAAGGTTTTCAACCCCTTTTAATTTAAAAAAAAAAATAAGACTTTACAATGAATTTAACTGTTCTTTGCATTGGTTTTGCACAGAGCATCCTCTTCTCAGGTCCCCCCAGCGGGCACTCCAGGCCCTTCCCTCCTGTCGAGTGCCCCCAGAGCAAGCAGCTCTCCAGTGTCCATTCACACACACACAGCCATGACTCGGCTTCATCCCCTCTCTCTCCTCATTGGTTCACAGGCTGTGATTGACAGCAGCGGGAGCCAATGGCCAGCCCCAGCAGCCTTCGGCCTCTAGGTGAGGACCAGTGCCTTCTGTCCGCACCTAAACTCCAGAGCCTCCTGCATCGGGTCTGAACACCCAGTGTACATGGGACCTTAACCACTTCAGCCCCGGACCATTTGGCTGGCCAAAGACCAGAGCACTTTTTGCGATTCGGCACTACGTCGCTTTAACTGACAATTGCACGGTCGTGCGACGTGGCTCCCAAACAAAATTGACGTCCTTTTTTTTTTCCCCACAAATAGAGCTTTCTTTTGGTGGTATTTGATCACCTCTGCGGTTTTTATTTTTTGCACTATAAACAAAAAAAGAGCGACAATTTCGAATAAAAAGCAATATTTTTTACTTTTTGCTATAATAAATATCCCCAAAAAATATATAAAAAAATTTTTTTTTCTCAGTTTAGGCCGATCGTATTCTTCTACATATTTTCGGTAAAAAAAAAAAAAAAAATCGCAATAAGCGTTTATTGATTGGTTTGCGCAAAAGTTCTAGCGTCTACAAAATAGGGGATAGTTTTATGGCATTTTTATTAATTTTTTTTTTTTTTTTACTAGTAATGGCGGTGATCAGCATTTTTTATCGTGACTGCGACATTATGGCGGACACATCGGACACTTTTGTCGCTATTTTGGGACCATTCACATTTATACAGCGATCAGTGTGATTAAAAATGCATTGATTACTGTGTAAATGTGGTGACTGGCAGTGAAGGGGTTAACCAGGAGGGGGCGCTGCAGTGGTTAAGTGTGTCCTTGGGAGTGATTCTAACTGTGGGGGGGAGGGGCTGTGTGTGACACGACACTGATCACTGCTCCCGATGACAGGGAGCGGTGATCAGTATCCTGTCACTAGGCAGAACAGGGAAATGCTTGTTTACATCAGCATTTCCCCGTTCATCCTCTCCGTGAGACGATCGCGGGTATCCCCGCTGACATCAAATCCGCGGGACCCACGGTCGGACTCACGGAGCTTGCGGCGGGCGCCTGCTATCCAGACCTCGCGAGATCACGTATAATAACGTTATTTCGCACAGCGGAGCCAACCTGCCGCAGCAAAACTGCGGCGGCTGGTCCGCAAGCGGTTAAAGTACCTAATTACACCACTTTTACCTACAGGTAAGCCTATAATAAGGCTGGAAATATCTCCTAAACCTGCATGGTTTAGGAGACATTTACCCATACCTCCCAACATTTTGAGATGGGAATGAGGGACACCTACTAACAAATGTATGTAGGCACAGGACACGCCCCTGCCACGCCCCCTTAAAAGAGAATTAACAAAAAAAAAAGATTAATTAAACCCACAATTGCTTTTTTTTACCACTACTATTCCTTTATATTGGCTTTTAAAATGTACAAATGCAGCCATTTAGAAATTGGATGAAAGGTTTAGCATTGGGAAACACTTTTTTAAAAGAGTGCATTTTACATACAACTATGTAGATCAGACCAAAATGAGGGACAAATGAGGGGGACAGAGGGACATTGCTCCAAATCAGGGACAGTCCCTCCAAATCAGGGACAGTTGGGAGCTATGTTTACCATATATGCTTGCGCCGACGTTATTGGCACATGCGCACTGAAGAAAGGGCACGATTGTTCAGTTTCTAAGGGGCTTGTGCCCGTGACTGGCGGCTCCCACACGCATGAGCGGGAGTGACGTCACGCGGCTCCGGCCAGTCACAGAGCCGGGGTCCACGGCCCCCAGGAAGGAAGAGGGGGTGAAGATGGATGCGGCCATCAGTGGGGACATCGCGGGCTTCGTTTGCAGGTAAATGCAACATAATGGGCTAGAATGCGATTGCATACTAGCCCATGATGCTTTTACTTTGCAGGGGTTAAAAAAAAAGGAAGTAAAACCCATCAGGTTTTACTTCCTCTTTTTAAGTGATTGGGGCGTCTGCTTTAAGAAAATGACTAAACTGGATAAAACAAAGTAATAAGCCATTAAAACAGTCCATGTTTTGTTATTTTGTTTTTTTCGCACTGGAAGGGAAAAAATAGCGGAATGTCCATTACAGAAATGATATTTTTCTCATAGTCCAATTAGAGGTTGGAGAGAACCGTCTCGCTGTCTGTGTTCTGCAGGTCATAAACATATTGTGTAATAAATGCCATTGAAGCATAACAGCATTGAATTGTGCCGGCTAATCTCGCAGGGATCACACATACAAGTCGAGGCTTGCCATTTTCTCATGAGTGTTTATATTGTTCCTGCTTTAATGTTTTCTTCTTGTACTTCAGAAAAACAATGACTGCGGGGAGAATGGACAGGGGGGAGGGGCCTAGTCAACAAAAAGCAAACTCTTTTTTTCTATTTTGTTGTTTTTCTCCAGTAGCTGACCAGGCTTTCTTCTAGGACTTTTTGTTTACAAGTTTAAATCGGTATTTTTTGCTAGAAAATTACTTAGAACCCCCAAACATTATATATATATATATATATATATATATATATATATATATATATATATATATTTAGCAGAGACCCTAGAGAATAAAATGGCGATTTTTGCAATAATTCATGTCGCACTGTATTTGCGCAGCGATCTTTTAAACATAATTTTTTTTGCGAAAAAATACACTTCAGCCCCGGAAGATTTTACCCCCTTCCTGACCAGAGCACTTTGTGCGATACGGCACTGCGTCGCTTTGACTGACAATTGCGCTGTCGTGCGACGTTGCACCCAAACAAATTTGACGTCCTTTTTTTCCCCACAAATAGAGCTTTCTTTTGGTGGTATTTGATCACCTCTGCGGTTTTTATTTTTTGCGCTATAAACCAAAAAATAGCGACAATTTTGAGAAAAACGCATTTTTTTTAACTTTTTGCTATAATAGATATAAAAAAAATATAGTTTTTTCAGTTTAGGCCGATATGTATAATAAATATCCCCATTTTTTTAGAAAAAAGCACATTTTTTCTCAGTTTAGGCCGATATGTATTCTTCTACATATTTTTGGTAAAAAAAAAACGCAATAAGCATTTATTGATTTGTTTGCGCAAAAGTTATAGCGTCTACAAAATAGGGGATAGTTTTATGGCATTTTTATTAATTTTTTTTTTTTTTTTACTAGTAATCGCAGCAATCAGCGATTTTCATTGTGACTGCGACATTATGGCGGACACATCGGACACTTTTGGCGCTATTTTGGGACCATTCACATTTTATACAGCGATCAGTGCGATTTAAAAATGCATTGATTACTGTGTAAATGTGACTGGCAGTGAAGGGGTTAACCACTAGGGGGCGCTGTAGGGGTTAAGTGTGTCCTAGGGAGTGATTCTAACTGTGGGGGGGAGGGGCTGTGTGTGACACGACACTGATCACTGCTCCCGATTACAGGGAGCGGTGATCAGTGTCCTGTCACTAGGCAGAACGGGGAAATGCTTGTTTAAATCAGCATTTCCTCGTTCTTCCTCTCCGTGAGACGATCGCAGGTATCCCCGTGGCCATCGAGTCTGTGGGACCCGTGATCACACTCATGGAGCTCTCCGTGCGCATGCCCGCAAGCCGCTTCTCAAAGGGCAATGTACAGGTACGTTAATCTGCCTGTACGTGCCCTTCTGCCAACGTATATCAGCGTGAGCCAGTCAGCAAGCGGTTAGTAAAAAAAAAAACTGAAGCTTTACAAACACTTTAGCCATAAATAATGGGCCTAGAATAACTGATCTCACTCCGGTGTGCACACATCTAACATGTATTGCTGAATCAATTATTTTTTTATACGTCAGCACCCCGAAGGCGCGTGTTTATGCTCGTATTGCATGGGGGTGGGGATGCTCAATTTTTTTTTTGGGGGGGGGGGGGCGGTATATAAGTGCTTGGGTGTAACCTACTTTTTTTTACGCTTTTTTGTTTTATTTCTTTACTAGACTTTATATTTTGTCACATATTTAACAGTGGCGGCCCGTGCATTAAGGGCGCACGGGCGCTGCCCCCTCTCTCCTGCCACCCCCTCTGTGCACTATGGATAGATTCGTGCATTGCATGAATCTATCTATGGCCGCCGCGGCCACCCCCCATTCAGGCGTCCGGCCCCTTTTCGGGCACCAGGCGTTGGAGCCACAGGCTCTAATAGGCATTAAAAAACGGTGACCTCGGGTCTGTTACCTGTCACCTGATTGGCTGAAACGACAGGCGCCGCTATTGGATGCCTATCAGGAGGAGAGGACAGGAGTCGGGAGATGAGGACGGCAGGAGACGCTGGCTTGAAGGACCCCGCTCGTCGCCGTTACCCGCTGCCCCACCAAGACAAGGTAAGTGCCGGGCAGATGGCGAGCGGGGCACACTGGCAGCATTTAATGGGCACACTGGCAGCATTTGATGGGCACACTGGCTGCAATTGATGGGCACACTGGCAGCATTTGATGGGCACACTGGCAGCATTTAATGGGCACACTGTTAGCATTTGATGGACACACTGGAGGCATTTGAGGCAGCACGGGCAGAAGGCGAGCAGGCGGGGGGCTCACACTGGCGGCATTAAATGGCACAGTGGCAGCATTTAATGGGCACACTGGCAACATTTGATGGGCACACTGGCTGCAATTGATGGGCACACTGGCAGCATTTGATGGGCACACTGGCAGCATTTAATGGGCACACTGGCAGCATTTGATGGGCACACTGGCAGCATTTGATGGGCACACTGGCAGCATTTGATGGCACAGTGGCTCGTTTGATGGCACAGTGGCTCGTTTGATAGGCACAGTGGCTGCAATTGATGGTTTTTGTTTTTTTTTTTTCAGTTTGTTTACGCCCCCCAAAAATTTTGAGCACCAGCCACCACTAATAGGAGACCAAACGTCCCCTATGTGATAACATTTTGATGTGACAGGTTCTCTTTATTGAGAAGTTAGGGGTCTTGTTTTACCCCGGATGTTTCACCTGCCCTCCATTTAAATGAATAGAGCGCAGATCGTGCTCCATTTAGCTTCTTCTCCATCCACAGAAGTCACGGAAAGTGAATGCCAAACTCAGAAGTGATATAATACACATTGCTTCCAGATTCTTTCTAGGTAGGGGAGATGGGTGAGTGGACATTCTCTGGTCTTCCTCCCTTCTACCCAGCAGCACCCACCATGGCCCCAGGTCTGCAAGTGGGACAGTGAAGCCCAGAAAACAAGAGGGGGCCTGTGTGGGAGAACATACTGTGGCTGAGTGGAAGCAATCAGGCAGCTGTACAGCCACCTGATTGCTTACACTTGACAGCCGACAGTCGTCAGGTCAGACTTACATATATTCCTGGCTGCTGTAGCAGCTCAGAGCAGGTGTAAAATCCCCTGCAGATTGGCTGTGAAAGGGTTAAAGGGCAACTTTGAAAATACACAATCCCTTTAAATAACATGTATGGAGGATGCCTAAAACCTGCACATGAAGTGGCGCACCTGTAGGATGTCCCAAGGCAAAAGTGACCCTAGTTGGTCAATGACGTCAGCCAGCTCCACTGCCTCTTATTTTACATTCAGTTGCTTCATGACCGGTATTGTTTAAATAGAATAAAAATAAATAAATAAATGAAAGCAGGCTGGAAGGAGAGAGGGAGAAACGGCTTTCAGCTGCTGCAGGGAGAGACACACGGGACTGTAGTTGCACCCACGCTGCACCGATCATCCTCCCTGTCCTGCGCACATCTGATTCCCCCTATCAGGGTCCCCCCCTCCCCGTGTGCCTGTGCCCCATACAGGAGGACTGATGGTACCCCCTTATCAGCAGCCCTGCCCCTACCACATCAGAGCCCCCACCATCACATCATTGATTGCCCCTTTAGATCAGAGGCCCCCCATCAGATTCACCTCCCCCCCCCAGACATAAGAGCCCCTCTATATATGAAAGCCCCCCCCACATTGGAGGCCCCTATACATGTATTCCTCCATCACAGATGCCCCCAATCACACAGTCCCCTCTATCACAGATACTACCAATTACCAAGTGCCCTTTTCACATCAGAGCCCCACCTACCTTCAGCAGTGTATCAGAGGGTGGGAGGCAGAAGAGGTCTGAAGGAGATGGACTTCTGTTTTTTTCTTGAATGCTGGAGGGAAGCCTGCATGCTACCTGCCCTGGATCCAAGTCATGCAGTATTGCCATGGTGTGGGCAAGCTGGCTGACATCACTACAGCAATAGATGATGCTATGCCTTCTAGCCTAGAGTGTCATTGGTTGTTATGATGCTGGCAGACGCCCCGTCTGCACCATGGCAAGTTGTGATGCTCATCCAGAGCACAGTAGGTCCCATGCTTGCGATACCCCCGGGGAACCCAGGCGGAACTAGGGTTGCCCCCTGATCCCTTTAAAAGTGAAAACATAATAATTACACAGGTTCTGTGGCTGATTAAGGTGGTAATTAAACTCACTTGGTGCCTTATCTGCATTAAATTAGCATCAGAAGCTGTGTAATTCATATGTGTTCGGGTTTAAAGGGATGAGGTTGCAACCCTAGGCGGCACCCTGATTGAAAAACACTGCTCTCGAGTCAGACCTATAGCTCTGCAATCAGCAAACCTTATGCTCCCTGATGATTGAAGAACTCTAACTTAGCAAGGGATATGTCAGACCTTTCCTTTACAGAGAGACCACTGCTTTCACACAGAGAGCAAGGATCGTTCTATCCAGCATGCTGGCAGGGGATAGGCTTTTCCACCCAGGCTGTGGCTCGTTCAGAAAGAAGCTATATAGACTTGAATAAAGATTAAGGCTCCATTCACCCCACTGCTGTGCATTTATGCCTGAGTGTTAATGTTTGTTGTATTAAGGCAGGGGTCTCCAAACTTTCTAAACAAAGGGCCAGTTTACTGTCCTTCAGACTTTAGGAGGGCCGGACTGTGGCCAGTGGGAGTAAAAAAGGTTCCGGCATCAGTGGGAAAATTAATACCCCATTGTTTATTTCAGTGAAAGTAATTGCACCCCATTATTGGTTTAACTGGGAGGAATTGTACTCCATCACTGAGGTTATTGGGCCCTGTTGTTGGTGTCATTGAGAGGAATTGTACTCCATCATGTCAGGGCTGGGCTCAGCCCTTCCTTCTCTGAGCTGGCCGCTCAGCTGTCGGCTAATTACCAGCTCCCATCTCTCTCTTCACAGTTACTCAGCTGTAGATGATATCCTGCTCGTCAGTCCTGCCTACTTAAGCCGTCCAGTCCAGTGGAGCTCTGCCTTCGCCTTGGTCACATCACAAGAAACTATTGCCTGCGTTCCTGTTTAAAGACTGGCTTTGCTGACATCCCTTCTGGCTCTGGATCCTGCTTGCTGTTCCACTACTTTGATCCCTAACTTCTGGCTTGGCTGACTATGCGTTCCAGTTACTATACTTTGGCTATGTTTTGACTATGTTTGTTCTTTTTACTTTTATTATTAAACGAGTGAGATTTAACTGTACTTCTGTCTCGGTCTGATTTCATGGTTTCTGACACATCACTGATGTTATTGGGCCCTATTGTTGGTGTCATTGAAAGTAATTGTGCACCATCACTGATGTTATTGGGCCCTATTGTTGGTGTCATTGAGCGGAATTGTGCCCCACCACTGATGTTATTGGGCCCGATTGTTGATGTCATTGAGGGGAAAAGTTCCTCATCACTGATGTTATTGGGCCTTATTGTTGGTGTCATTGTGAGGAAATTGTGCCCCATCACTGATGTTATTGGGCCCTATTGTTGGTGTCATTGAGAGGAATTGTGCCCCATCACTGATGTTATTGGGCCCTATTGTTGGTGTCATTTAGAGAGAGATTTTGCCCCATCGTTGGTGTCATTGGGAGGAAATGTGCCCTCTTCATTGGTGTGAGTGGGGAGAATTGCCCCATTGTTGGTATTACCCTGTTTCCCTGAAAATAAGACCTAGCGTGATTGTCGGTGATGGCTGCAATATAAGCCCTACCCCCTAAATAAGCCCTTCCCTGTTTCCCCGTAAATAAGCCCTACCATGAAAAGAAGACCTACAAGGACTTTAACCAGGGTTTATTTGGGGGGTAGGGCTTATATTGCAGCCATCACCGACAATCACGCTAGGTCTTATTTTCGGGGAAACAGGGTAGTAGATGAAATAGTGCCAAGGGCCGGATAAAAGCAAGCAAAGGGTTGCAGTTTGGAGACCACTGCATTAAGATAACCCATTGATTTGAATAAAATGTCAAAGAGAGAAAAAATTATACTGACATTCATGTCTTTTTTTTATAG
Organism: Aquarana catesbeiana; assembly: GCF_042186555.1. Taxonomy (NCBI): domain Eukaryota; kingdom Metazoa; phylum Chordata; class Amphibia; order Anura; family Ranidae; genus Aquarana; species Aquarana catesbeiana. The sequence goes on along the minus strand of NC_133328.1, from coordinate 628,965,592 downwards.
TAGTGACTTTGTAATTTGCATTCTCCTCACTCATTTTTATGATTTTCTTTTCTCTTGTGTGATTCAGTCCTATTGTGACACTCCGGCCTACAAGTGACCCGATGTGAAGCCTGTCCTTGCAGCCTAACGTAACACGCCTGTCTCTGATATCCATTTCTGTCCCCCCGTTTATTGCCTTTTCATCACATTTTTATTTGTCTGCTAGAAAGATGTTTGCTTGTTCACAGCTTCCTTCACTTCCGAACTTGGCCTAGTTCGCTCTTTCAAGATCCCCAGTAGGATGATAAGGAAACACTAAAAGTTTCCTTTCACTTAACTCCAAATGCAAACACAAGGGACTCTAAAATAAACACAGGCAAGGTTTCTTTTCAATCCCCTGAAGTGACAATTTTATGGAAATGTTCCTTTATGGTTTCCTGTGCCGTGCCTCAAGCACCGCGCTTTACCTGAGGGGCGCCTTATTTCAGGGGTGTTAAAGGGGACCTCTGCTCGGATGTTTTCATGGCTCCAGGGATATTTAAAAAAATGACCCTTAAGGCCGGATAACACCAGGAATAGCACAGGAACGCGCTGGCGTTTTCTGTGCGATTCCTGTGCAATTTGAGTGCAGTGCGTTTTCAGCACTTTTTATTTCAATGGGCTGAAATCGCATTGAATCACACATGTACTACTTTTAAAAACGCTCTGCAACCAGATACTTTGGTACCATGACATCCAGAGCAGGTAAAGTTGTTAACTTTACACCCGCTGCAGATTGCAGACACAACGCATTTTGAACACATTGTGGGAAACGCAAATGGAATCCAGTTCCCAGGGTTAGCCTACATTTATCCCTGGTTCACATTAGAACAGGGGCGCATGGGTGCAGCCTCCCCTATCCACCACCGCCGCCCTCTCTATCCATGCACCCGGTCCCTTTCAGGACGCATGAATGCCTATGGCAGAGGTGGGCGGGGGTGTTTTTTGAAGCACCTGATTAGAGCCAGAGGCTCTAATAGGCTTCAGAATAGGATGGGCACGGGACGCAGAGCACTGCGTCTGGAGCCCACCCAGTTGTGTTGCAACAGCGAATGAATATTCGCTGTTGCGATACTGGTCCTCCTCCCACCCAATCAGGAAGCGGGTCTAATACCCGTTACCCGATTGGCTGAAAGGACAGGCAATCCTATTGGACGCCTAGGAGGAGGGGAGGAGATGCACGGCGGAAGCGAGGAGGAGAAGACATAGGAGCCGCTGCCCGATGCCCGCCACAGCCTGATGTCCGCCGATGCCCCAATCCCTGCCCGATGTGCTCGCTGATGCCCGATCCCCCAAGGCTGCACGATGTGCCCGCCGATGCCCGATCCCCTGCCACTACCCGATGTGCTCGCCGATGCCCGATCACCCACCGGTGCCCGCCGATACCCGATCCCCTGCCGTTGCCCGATGTGCCCGACCCCTAGATGGGGTAAGTGTTGGTGGACTGGCAGACAGCAAGGGCGGGGGGGTTGTTTGCCGCACTAGAACGCACTCCAAAAAAGTTCACCTTTGTTTAAAAATGGATATCAGAGCATCACAGGGCAAAACATACTAACTGCACAGCTGCTGATGCGTTTCACACCAGATATGACTAAGCACCAAATCTGGTGTGAAACGCGTCAGTAGCTGTGTAGTTAGTCTGTATTGCCCCGTGATGCTTTGATGTTCATTTTTTTAATAAAGGTGAACTTTTTTGGAGTGCGGCTATCCAGCATTCTATTTCTTTCATTACCATGTCTAAACACCTAGGAAAGACTGGGTGTCATGGTTCTGCCCCTAAAGCTTGGTGTCCTACACAGTGTAAGAGAGGACTGCTCTCTTTGTCATCCAGGCCTGCCCACCGCTGGGAGGGGACCAAAGAGGAATTCATCCCAGCAGATTACACAATAAGCCACTGACCTACCCCCCTGTCATAGAGGGACCCCTACACTCCACACTGACCTACCCCCTGTCAGAGGGACCCCCACACTCACCTACCCCCTATCATAGAGGGACCCCTACACTGCAACACTGCATACTGACCGACCTGAGATGTAAGGAGGCACTCCGCTGGGGACACTGAGATGTAAGTAAGCACTCCGCTGGGGACACCTGAGATGTAAGGAGGGACTCTATTGGGGACACCTGATGGCATCTGGTGGCAGGCGACGTGACAAGTGACACACTCGGGGCTCCCACTGGTTCAACATTATGGTGAGTTGAACTATTTAATTTTATATTACAATGTAATAATAATGCGCTTCAATCACCCTGACACCATAATGACCATGGTGCCGGGATGATTGAAGCGCTAACACCTGGTGTTTGAAGTATCTTTATTTGCTGATTGTTAAACTTTCTGAAATACACATACTTCTAGTGTGGTATAGGATCTGGGCCCGCTGTCCCTCCATCCCTTTCTTTCTCTTTCTTTCTCCCTTTGTTTCTCCCTCCAGCCCTCGTTTATCTCAGACTCTAACCACACCCCCTTTGAGTCATGCCCATTTAAGCCATGCCCACTATTCCTGCAAACCACACCCATTTTTAGGTGTGCCACATTTTTCTCTTTCCTTATGCCACACCTACTAATGCATGCCCCGCCCCCTAATTATAAGGTTACTCTGCCTACAGCCAAAAAAGTGTCCCAAATGTTTTTTTTACAATGTCGGCAACTATGAAATTGCACTCCTGTGACCCTTAGGAGAAGCCCAGCCAAACAAGCTCAGGCTGGACTTCTCTTTTAAATATGTAGACAGCCATTCTTGAACTCCTTCTGAGCACCCCTGGCTGTCTGTGACTTCAATACTCTCTGGGTCACTGACAGGGTCGGTGCTACCACTAGGAATCAAACTAGGCAGCCCCCTAGGGCGCCCGGCCACTGGTGTTCCTACTCCTCTCTCTCTGCAGCAAGCAACTAATTCTCAGCATCAGCAGGCAGCCGCCGCTCCATTCGCACATAGTGTCAGAGGTGCAGCGGTGGCGGAGGACGGTGTCTGTGTCCCGACTCCCGAATGAATGGAAGCAAGCAAACATTCATTGATGGGCACTGGTAGACTGCATTGATGGGCACTGGTAGGCTGCATTTGATTGGCACTGGTTAGGCTGGATTTGATGGGCGCTGGTGAGGCTGCATTGATGGGCGCTGGTAGGCTGCATTGATGGATGCTGGTGAGGCTGCATTGATGGGCGCTGGTAGGCTGCATTGATGGGCACTGGTGGGGCTGCATTTGATGGGTGCTGGTAGGATGCATTGATGGGCGCTGGTAAGCTGCATTTAATGGGCGCTGGTGAGGCTGCATTGATGGGCACTGGTGAGGCTGCATTTAATGGGCGCTGGTGAGGCTGCATTGATGGGCACTGGTGAGGCTGCATTTAATGGGCGCTGGTGAAGCTGCATTGATGGGCACTGGTAAGCTGCATTTAATAGGCGCTGGTGAGGCTGCATTTAATGAGTGCTGGTGAGGCTGCATTGATGGGCGCTGGTAGGCTGCATTTAATGGGTGCTGGGGAGGCTGCAATTATGGGCGCTGGTAAGATGCATTGATAGGCGCTGGTAAGCTGCATTTAATAGGCGCTGATGAGGCTGCATTGATGGGCGCTGGTGAGGCTGCATTTGATGGGCACTTCATTAAAAAGGTGGGGTATACATGGGCAGGGAAAAGGGGGTGGGGTCAGGGGTGGAGCCAAGGGGGGGTGCCAAAATGAGGTTTCACCTAGGGTGTCAAAAATCCTTGCACCAGCCCTGGTCACTGACCTGAAACAAATATGCAGCATAGCAGCCAGATGGCCAGCATTTTCACATTCATCAAACATGACCATATTTACTGAATTGCTAACTTCTCAGAACAGAGAAGTCCAAACAGAATTCCTAAATCTGACTGCATTCCTCCAAATCTGTTCCTCCAGTACAGTTTGTTTTCACTCCGCACTCCTTTACTTTGAGCTGTGTCAGTGCTCTTGGCAAGAGGCGCTCTGCTGTGAAAGACATGTGACCTTTTCCCAGCCATCCCATCTATTTCGTTGATGAGTTAAAAAAAAAAAAAAAATGCTGTTCTATTTATTTTCCTCATTTTAGGTCAATACGTTCGGCCTGCCAAGCAAAAGATTGTTTTAAATAAAAAGAAACAAAACTTAAAACTCTGCAGCAGCAAAAAAAAAAGTGCAGGGCATATCTTGTTTTCATTGCGGGCGTGCGCGTGCACGCCGGTGGGAGCAGGTAGAAGGACGCATTGTCTTGTGTTTTTCTTTAGCGCAGTGAGGAGATATGAAGTCAGGAGGTGGAAATTCTGCGAGGAAGGTGCACTCAATGGAAAAGGGGAAACAGAACGACAATAGCTGCATGGGAATGTGCTGACATTTGTGTTACTGTATTACTGGAGGGTCAATGCTCCGCTATTGTGCAGAACCTTCAATGTGTTACATTGTACAAGGAATCTCAGTTCCCAGCTGGGCACAGGAAGGACAAACAAGGCCTGGAGGCTTCACCTTCACATACAGAAATCCAATTTTTTTTTTTGTTTTTAATACATTGCGCAGCAGCATTAAAAATAAAGTAGGCAACTTTCGCTGAAATACTTACATTCAATGCGGTGCTGTCTCCTGTAGAAAGTCCTCTCTGCCACTAGATGGAGCTCCTTTTCTCAGGTTGAGTGACAGTCACTTGGCCAGAATCATTTACTTCCCGTGAGCCCAGTCTGTCATGGACACGCCCTCTGGGTGTGTGTCATTACACTGGCCTGGGCTCACAGTATTAGGTCCCTGGAAGCGAGGCTGCTGATAAGGGCAGTACAGCCAGCCCTCCTGTACTGGGCCCGGGCCCTATCAGTTCAAAAGGGGGGGCTCTGACACTTGCTGAGAAGAAATGCCGGCTGTACTGTCTTAGTGCAGACACCGATTCTCTTCTGCCTCCCCAGTGCTGCCAGCTTCTCCTCCTCTTTCTCCTTCCGGCTGCACTGCAGGGGGAGTGGTGATAGCACATTCGCCGCTTCCATCTGCTGTCCGGGCCCCTCCTGTGTGGCCCTTTCCCCCACAGCGCTGCTGGCTTCCTTCCTCTCCTCCATTGCCAACAGCTGCTGCAGGTACACGCGGATATATCAGGATGGAGAGCAGGTGAAGGGGCCGGAAAATATGGTATTTTCTGACCTCGTCCTTTCCTGAACACAGTGAGTGATCAGTACCAGTCACTCCTGTGCCCATTCATCACTTAAGCATAGTAAACTGTATTTACTATGCTTCAGTTTGTGAATGAGCAGGAAGCCTCAGAGCACTTTCTATTCGTCTGTGCAGCTGAGGTTGCAGAGAAAGGGACTGATAAATCTATGTCCTCAGTTACTTTCGGCCAGGGGGGGCCCTGTCAGGTAGGCTGTGTAGGGCCCCGTGATTTCTAACAGTAGCCCTGACTGGAAGGCACTTACATGAGTGTCAGTAAGGAATTATCACATACTTGGTAGAAGAGCCTGATTGGACGAGGAAGGCTTCACTTACACTTCTGACTGGGGGCTCCTGATAGTGTGATAGTGTGGCGCAGGAGTGCAGAGTCGCACGAGTGCCAAGGAGTCTTGCTGGCAGTAGGGCGGATGTCTTCGGTAGGCTGGTGTAGTCACCGGAAGGACTCGGCAGACAGGCAGGCTGGTGCAGGAACATCAACAGATAGCAAGATTAGGCAGGCTGGGTCATACATGGCAGGGATAATCAGATACAAGGTACAGGCAGGAACGTAGTATGTAGGCAAGCAGGGTCTGGAACCAGATCAGTGCAAACAGGAGCCCAAGGAGGAAGCAGAAGAAAGGTCACAGGACAAGCCGAGGTCAATGCAGGTGGAGTTCAAGGGATGGTCAAGACAAGCCGGGTAGATAATAGAGATCAGGATACAGGTTTCACAGGCAACAGGATGCACAGGAGCTGAAGACAAAGCAGTACTGGAGCTAGGCACAGGCTGGGTTTAAATGGTCTTATTTGCCGCCAGCGTCAATCACGAGTGCACGCGCAGGTGCGCGCAAGCGTTGGTGCACACGGGGAATGCGCTTCTGTTTGCGTGCCAGTTCGCGCATGCGCACTTCTATGCGCCAATGCCCGATTCCTACAAACAAATGGAAAGAGTGTTCTTCTGCGCCTCGGAGTTCTCCTAGGGGTGCGAACTTGTCCGCTGGCATGTGCATCCTGACATTGCCCCCCTTCAATTGGCAGCCTCTGGATGCCCAACTGTGCTAGTTTCTCTGGGTGATACTGACAAAAAGCTTGGAAAAGTCTCTTGGCATGAATATTGCCCACAGGTGCCCAAGAGTTCGCCTCGGGTCCGTACCCCTTCCATTTGACCAAGTATTGGATCTGATTTTGTTTCATCCTACAGTCCATGATCGCCTCTACTTCATATTACTCTTCACCATTTACCATGACAGGCTCAAGGGGACCACAATTGCGTTCAGGAAATGGATCTGGACATGCAGGTTTCAGAAGAGCTATATGAAAAACTGGGTGGATTTTAAAAGAGTCTGGTAGTGCCAATTCATAAGCCACGTTGTTGATCCTCTTTTTTACTGCGAATGGTCCTACAAATTTAGGACCCAATTTCTTAGACGGGCAGGCTAACTTTAGCCTGCCCGTCTAAGGAATTTAGGTCCCAATAAGGTTGTAGCTAACCATACCTGATCACCAGGTTCCAGGATCAGATCTCCCCGTCTTTTCTTGTCAAAAGACTTCTTCTAGTCTTCCTGGGCTTTGGCCATGGTCTTCTGCAACAGTTGGTTGTTAGAACTGAAGAAATTCATGGTATCTTGAACTTCTGGGATAGGACATTCAGGGGCTGTGGTGGTCAAGAATGAAGGGTGAAACCCGTAGTTGGCAAAAAAGGGGGATTGCTTGATGGCAGAATGTTCCGAGTTGTTATATGCGAACTCTGCTAATGGTAGTAGTGCCACCCAATCATCCTGCGAAAAGGAAGAAAAACAGCGTAAATACTGTTCCAGCGTTTGGTTGGTCCTTCCAGTTTGACCAAAGGTCTGTGGGTGGTACGCTGAGGAAAAAGACAGCTTGATCTTCAGAATCTCACACAAGGCTCTCCAAAATCTAGACGTGAACTGAAACCCGCGGTCCGAAACGATATTAACAGGAAGTACATGCAGTCTCACAATTTCCTTAATAAAGATCTGTGCTGTCTCTGAAGCTGATTGTGTACCCCTCATGGGTAAGAAGTGTGCCATTTTAGACAAACGGTCCACAACCACAAAGATGGTAGAGTGACCTTCGGACGGGGGAAGTTCAACGATAAAGTCCATGAAAATCATTTTCCAAGGTCTATCCGAAATTGGCAAGGGTCTCAGCAGAACCCAGGACTTAGTCCTGCTAGTTTTATTTTTAACACAGGTAGGGCAGGTCTCTATGTACTTCTTACAATCCTCTCTTAAGCTGGGCCACCAAAAGGTACGTTGTAAGAGTTCAGTCCTCTTGTTGATTCCAAAATGTCCTGCAAGGGCATGATCATGGCAGAGACCCAAGGCGACAACTATAAATCAAGGCGAAAAATATATAAAGATTCTGTCATTGTACCATAACAGTCCATTCCTTGCTTGTAACGCCATCCCAGAAGAAGATGAGATGCCAATAGAAGCCTGTTTAATCTGGGACAAGAAATCTTCCTGCAGTAAGAGAAAATTCCCAGGGGATAGGATGCTGTCTGGAGGGGCAGGTTCTTCTGACACACCAAACATACGGGACAGAGCATCTGGCTTTGTGTTCTTTGACCTGCAGGTAAAGTGGAAGACAAATCTTGTGAAGAACAGTGCCCACCTGGCCTGCCGAGGTTTCAGACGTCTTGCGGCTAGCAAATATTCCAAATTTCGATGGTCAGTAAATAATAAGATTGGATGAGCTGCCCCTTCTAGCAAGTATCTCCACTCTTCGAAGGCAGCTTTAATCGCCAAGAGTTCTCGATCTCCTACATCATAGTTTTTCTCTGCTGGAGATAACTTGCGTGAAAAGAATGCCACAGGGTGTAGTAAGGCTTTGGCTCCTTGCCGTTGAGACAGAACTGCCCCCACTGCTGTCTCTGAGGCATCTACCTCTAAGACAAATGGTAGAGCAGGATCTGGATGCTGGAGTATAGGTGCAGTAAAAAGTCCTTTCAGAGTTTCAAATGCAGCCTGTGCTTCTGAAGACCATTGGAACCGCTTGCATTGTTTTGTCAACTGAGTGATGGGGGAAATTATTGCGGAGAATCCCTTGATAAACTTCCTATAAAAATTAGCGACTCCCATTAACCACTGTATCCCCTTCTTGTCTGTGGGAGCTGGCCAATCCAGGATGGCAGAGACCTTCTGGGGGTCCATCTTGATGCTGTCTGTGGACAAGATAAGGCCCAGGAACTGGGTACTTTGGCGCTTGAACTCGCATTTTTCAAGTTTTGCGTATAGGCCATGCTGTCTGAGTCGGAGCAGGACTTTTCTGGCATGTTCCCGATGACCCTCTAAGGAAGAAGAAAATATTAAGATGTCATCTAAATATACTATAACAAATAGGTCTAAGTAGTCCCGGAAAACATCATTAATAAAGTACTGAAATGTTGCTCGGGCATTGCCAAGCCCGAATGGCATTACTAAGCACTCGAAATGTCCAAATTGGGTACGAAAAGCCGCTTTCCACTCGTCACCTTCACGAATATGCACCAAATTGTATGCCCCACGTAAATCCAATTTCGTGAAGATGACGGCAGAACAGAGTATCTGAAACAGCTCTGGCACCAGAGGCAGGGGGTAACGATTTTTAATCGTTATTTTATTGAGATCCTGGTAGTCCACACATGGGCGAAGGGAATGTTCCTTTTTTTTTTCATAGAAAATTCCAGCTCTGGCTGGGGACATGGAGGGACGAATAAACCCCTTCCTCAGGCTTTCATCAATGTACTCCTTCAAAGTGGCAAGTTCAGGTTCTGTCAAAGGGAGGATTCGCCCAAATGGTATTTCGGCCCCAGGGAGGAGCTCGATAGAACAATCGCATGGCCTGTGAGGGGGAAGAGTCTCTGCTCCTTTTTTACTAAATACATCAGAAAAGTCTCGGTAAGGTGCAGGAATAACAGAACATAATTTAGCATCAGAGTCCATAACATAGAGGAGACTGGCGAGTAGATGGCTTGGAGAAGCAATGTTGCTGGCAATAAAGAGAAGGGAACTTGATTCTTCCTGAATCCCAATGAATGCAGGGATTGTGCTCCTGAAGCCACGGCATACCCAAAATGATGGGGAACAAGGGTGAAGCTATGGCATCCAAGCGTAATAGTTCTCTGTGGGTACCGGCTATGGTGGCAGGTAATGAAACAGTCTCTTGAGTAACAGGATCTGATTTAATGCGTGACCCATCTGCCAGGTGAACTGAAAGTCCATGAGATCTTGGCTGTAGTGGGACCTTATGTTGTAGAGCAAAAGTCATGTCAATAAAGCAGCTGCAGGCCCCAGAATCGACAATAGCGGGTGCTTGCATGATCCCATCTGGAAGTTGTAGTAAGATCAGAATAACCAGGTGGGAAGACTTGTGAGTCAGCGAGGACTGGTTGATAGAGGAGAAGGTCAGGTATCTGCGAATCTTGGCTGGACAGGACCTAACATAGTAGCCACTCTTCCCACAGTACAGACACAGGTGGTTCTGTTGGCGATACTAACGTTCCTCTGGACAAAGAGAAGGACGGGGCGTGCCAAGCTGTGCTGGATTCAGTGGACTGGGAACTTGTGGCAACAACCCTGAATACTGGGACCGCCCGGCCAATCTTTCAGCCCTGCGTTCTCTTATTCCGCGTACACACGAGTGGACTTTTCGACCGGACTGGTCCGACGGACTTTCGGCGGACTTCCAACGGACTTTCAGAACGAACGGACTTGCCTACACACAATCACACCAAAGTCCGACGGATTCGTACGTGATGATGTACCACAAACTAAAATAAGGAAGTTGATAGCCAGTAGCCAATAGCTGCCCTAGCGGTTTTAGTCCGTCGTACTAGCATACAGACGAGCAGATTTTTCAACCGGACTTGAGTTCGTCGGAAAGATTTGAAACATGTTTTATTTCTAGGTGTAGCAATAACGCATTGTGGAGCTGCTGATTTAAAGTGGGCTGTTACCATCACCTTGTTACCTGTAATTTCACCAGTACCGGGTCTAGAGTCCCCGTTGAGCTTACTATCAGACAATGTAGGCACCAGTCACTTGAGTACTTTTCCAATGCTTTAATGGGAGATAACTGGAAGAAGTAGCAGGAAAGAGGCAGAAGAAGAGTTGCAGGGAAGTTCAAATACCTTTTCTTGGCGTAGCATCAAGGAATTTAAATCTTTAGGATGGATGTATCCTCAGCTTAGGATTAAATCTTTGCCCGCCCGGATAGGTCTATCTCATTAACCTAGCAGCCGGTATGCAGCACGAACAAAAAGTCTCTTCCACAGACTAGGGTGAAACAAACTGTACGATCCTCTGCCACAGGATGTAGTAGTTTTTCGATGAACAGCAAACACAGTACCAGAACCTTTAAGCCGACCCGGCAGTACTTGTGCGGTAGTGTCCAGCTAGCAAAAAGTCTTTGGATTTGAAAGCGCTGAGATGAATATAATCTCTTGACCACGGAGATCTCTAAACACTGACACTATCTGGCTATATACCCCAAAGTTCTTTTTTTTTTCTAAAGGAAACAGAGGACAACAGTCCCTTTGCATAATCACCAATAAAACCGGGGATCTGGCAATGTCAGTTTCTTCCCTTGCTTATCCACAGTGGTGATAAAGTAAACAATGTCATCTTTTCCCGGTCTGCAAATGACCACCTTATCAGCATAGATGTGCCGACCATAGTTCCAATGCAGCAAACATCCATTGAAACGTTCATCCATTGTAACAGAATACCCAGCTCTCCGGAAAGGTGTTGGTACTGACAAATAGTCCCAATCAGCTTCACGGTACCATTGTTCCCGGTTGGTCTCAATTTCCTGCATAATTTCCTGAGTAACGTAAGGAAATTCCAGACCATATTCTGTGGCAACTCGTTTGGTGAGCACTCTCTGTAAACGGGCAAGTCTAGGCAAAGTTCTATTTTTCCCCAAACCAGGAGGCACACAAGAATTCTGTGATTTACGCACCATAGATCCGACGGGTGTCGGCTCAGACTCAAGCAAACTAGCAACTTTAGACAATGTCTCTTTAGTAGTACTGTGCGGCTCCACACAAGGCGATGTCTTCCCAGAATCCAGGGCTGTCCATTCTGAGAAAGTTAGGGCAGAAGCAACATCTTCACCCTGGGCCCACAATAGTTCCTGTGACATTGTCTCAAACAAATCATCATCACCGGAGAGATCTGACATAGAATCTATCTCCGAGTCTCTCAACTCCTCCGCTGGCAAATATTTACAAAGAGTCCCAGATATGTTTCCCTTTGATCTCTCACCCGTTCCTGACGTGGACTTCTCCGGATCCATATACTTCTCCGGCTCCGGTTCGGGTAGTCTCTGGGGTAGGCCTCGACCACAGCCTCGGGAAGCCTTCACATATCCCACCTTCCTTTGGACAGGTGCAACGGGGATAGGTGTGGTAGAAGTACAAATAAAGGTGATGTCCGCTGGTGAAGCAGTAATAGCGACATCTCCCTCTGAAACACTCTCAGTAGCAGACGAGGTCACGGCCTGTTGCTCTCCAACAGCAATGGCAGCGGTCTCCACTGTGGCGATACCTGTAGCCCAATCCACACGATAAGCACGGGGCAACGTTGTAGGTTGCTCCACTGTGAACAAATATTTTCCGCACTGCAAACATCGGACAAATAGACGGAGATGTATGGCCAGTCCTTCAATATCTCCAACTGTATATAGTACAAACCATCCCTGCGGCTTCAAACGAATGCTGGTATCTGTCAGCAGGGTTCCGGTCAGCATAGCACCCACAGCGGTACTCGTAGGGAACATCTTGGACCCCATAGTTGACGGTACTAATGGGAAAGAAGACATGGCTGCACTCTGATCCTCTCAATACGATCACGAGGCCTTTCTTCTCCTTTGGCGCCAAACACATATACCCGCGTCCCAAGCGGCAACAAGTAGATGTGACTCCTCCCACTTGTTCCTCTGATCACGAAGCTCCCGGGCTTTTACTTCTCACCCGCAGCCTAGGCAGTCAGAAATAAAGTCCTGCAATTTTAACCCTTTCTTTCTTTCTTTCTTTCTTTCTTTCTTTCTTTCTTTCTTTCTTTCTTTCTTTCTTTCTTTCTTTCTTTCTTTCTTTCTTTCTTTCTTTCTTTCATCCAGTAGGGATGGTGGGAACCCCTCATAGTGGGCAGAGCAAGTGTACAGATCTGGGAACTCAGCACAGGGATGGTGGAGATCCCTCACAATGGGCGCAGTAGGTGTGTACAGACCTGGGAACTCAGCAGGAATAGTGTTCCATCGTTGGTGTCAGTGGGAGGAATAGTGTCCCATCGTTGGTGTCAGTGGGAGAAATAGTGTCCCATCGTTGGTGTCAGTGGGAGGAATTGCCATTGGTGGGGTCATTGAGAGGAATTGTGCCCTATCATTGGTGTCATTGGCTCCCATCGTTGGTGTAATTGGCAGGAATTCTGCTCCTTCATTTCTTTTAGTGGGGGATTTTTGTCCCATCGTTGGTGTCAGTGAGAGGAATAGTACCCAATCATTGGTGTCAGTGGCAGGAATAGTGTCCCATCGGTGTCAGTGTGGAGGAATAGTGCCCCATTGTTGGTGTCCGTGGGAGGAATAGTGTCCCATTGTTACTGACAGTGGGGAGAATGCCCAAAGGGCCACATAGAAGCGGGCCAAGGGCGCAGTTTGGAGACCAATGATCTAGAAAACACAGGTGAGCAGAAATACACAAAACTCTGAGGTGGACAAGAACAGAGCTGGGATTTATGGCAGGGAGTTCTCTTTGTTGCAATAGACAGAGGGCCGACTCCGCCAGTAACTAAAACTTCACTTTTGAAAAGAGAGGCGCCCTTTCTCTGCATACAGTTTTTAGAATACAACTTTTTTTGTGATAGTGGTCCTTGTCCCTGGGGGTCTCTAAATCTGGCAGGAAGTATTAATAATAGCGCTTGATTATATCAGCAGAGAGAACCCGGTTATTCGTTGTCACCAAATGCCGTTTGAGATATATTTGGCCGCCACAACCTGTTGACAGATTGATGTTCCTCTGTGGTGAGTTTAGCAGCATCGGTTCATAAGGGATGTTGATGTTGGCTGTCAGCGTTCTGCACTGATGAATAGGACTTGGCGGAATGACTTGTTAATTTACAGATTGCGCGGCGATTAGCATTTAATTCAAGTAACGATGGCCTGACCTGGCAGGATGTGTTTTTATATCTTTTTTTTTTTTACAAACGTACACCATCTACATTCACATGAAATGTCTTTTCCACACTTTTGGGGCGCTGCCGCGGTGAACCCGTCCAGGACTCTTCCCTGGCTGTTGTTGTTGGCAGCTGGAGAAGATATTGCGAAGCAGAATTTCAGATTGTTCACAGAACGGCCGCTGTGTTTTCTCACTTTTCAAACTGACAGGATATATTTCTCTTAACTTCCCATCAAACAGTTTCCTCTGCAGAGTCATACAATAATGCACCCCTTTGCTGGATCCGTTTTCTACTGAAGGGATGGGATCCTCTTGTTTTTTTAAGATATACACATAAAAGACTGTCTTGATGTCAGTGGTGTCTCAGGATACATCAGTATTCCTGGCAGAAATTTTTTGTTTTTGTTTTGTGCGTATTTGCGTGTATTTTGCATAAAATAAATTTTAGCTTTCAGAACGCAAATCTGATCTCTTCAAATTAACATCGTACCTGCATCTCTGCACGCATATGTAGCACTGCCCCCTTGAGGACTGCTAAGAATGACCTGCTCATCTGCACGGCCATGACCAAGTGAACCTTCCAACCCACCTGACACTCTGGGTTCAGACATCCTGTTAATACTATAAAACAAGAATCAAGCAACTCAATGGTATAAGGTTCTGAAATGTTTTACTTGAGTCAAATAGGAAAAGTTATTGTACAAAGCACGGAGTGAATCCGCCGAGCTGTGATAACAGAGCCAACTCAGCAAACAGACTCCTCCCAAATGCACCAATGGTTGAACAATGAATAACGTTATATACACAAAGGTACACTATATTCAGATCCTAGGTCACCTTCTAGTGGATGTTTCAGTTAATTACACTTGTGGCCACACTGAGATAAATGCAATCTAAACAGCCTATGCTATATTCACGGGAGAGCTAATCTCCCGCTGGTATTATATATATATATATCTATTTATTTATTTTTATATATATTTATATCTCTAGATAGATAGATAGATAGATAGATAGATAGATAGATAGATAGATAGATAGATAGATAGATAGATAGATAGATATACAGGCTTCCTATAAGTGATGGCAGTAGAGTTCCACGTGGTAGATCTGTTATTCTTCGCTAGCTAGTTGGAGCTCGTTAGGTGGCAGATGAAACAATAGATTCCGAGTAGTGTAGGCCTAATGCCGCGTACACACGATCGCACATTCCGACAACAAAATCCTGGAAATATTTCCGACGGATGTTGGCTCAAACTTGTCTTGCATACACACGGTCGCACAAATGTTGCCGGAAATTCCGAACGTCAAGAACGCGGTGACGTACAACACGTACGACGAGCCGAGAAAAATGAAGTTCAATAGCCAAGTGCGGCTCTTCTGCTTGATTCCGAGCACGCATGGAATTTTGTGCGTTGGAATTGTGTACACGCGATCGGAATTTCCGACAACGGATTTTGTTGTCGGAAAATTTGAGAACCAGCTCTCAAATTTTTGTTGTCGGAAATTCCGTCATAAGTAATTTTTGTAAAAAGTATTAAAAAGTATTATATGATAAAAATTGCACAGGTATACATATCAAAACACATACAAAACACACAAAAGCTGCACATAAAACATAACCAAAACCATCTAGTACTCCTAGATTCTTGGTGGCTCCCCTATGGTGGAGGACAGTGAGTTGCTGTAATTTCGATGCAGTTTGCGTTTCACAGGAAGTAACCCGCTTCTTCAGGAAAAGTTTCAGCAAGAACACTAAAAACGGAATGGTACATATGTCAGCTACAGCTTCTTATATGAACAATGAATGTACTGGGTGACCAGCTGTTATTACATACCTCACGATTAATATTAATGTCTAAAACATCAAAATAGAAACACATTGAATGGTCCTTCTACAAATGGTCCATGTCACCCATATAATGCCACAGGACAGTCCTCCTCGTTTTCCAAGATAGTCCTTAGTTCCTATGTAATTGGAACTAGGTATCTGAAAGTCTATCATAAAGACATCATGGCACCATCTGTAATGACAGTGAGTGTGATCATATTGCACGTATTGAAGCATAATGGGTTAATTTGGTGGGCATTAAGGGATTGTGGGGTGAAGTGATAATGAGGAATCCCTATAGTTACAAGCTACACCCCTACTCCCCAGTTTCAATAATTATCTGGTCAAATCATTATTTCAATGTAAAATCCATGTCAGCAAAGGGTTATACCACACCTCATATCACTAATCCTATATTATATTATTATTATATTAATTTGTTCCCTTAACCACTAGCCAACCAGCCGCCGCCATTATACTGCGGCAGGCCGGCTCGTTCCCGCAAATCGCCGTAGCTGTACGTCGGGCCCTTTACACAGCTATAGCAGGCACACCCGCGTGCCCGCTGCACGACGGGGGACCCAAAGCGCGTGGCCGGTGGGCGCGATGTCCGCCGGCCACATGCGATCGTGGGCACGAGAGCCAGAACGGGGATGTGTGTGTGTGAAAACACATACATCACCATTCTGACAGGAGAGAAGAGACAGATTGCCTGTTCCTACTCACTATGTCTCCTCCTCTAGTCAGTCACAACTCAACACAGTAAGAAACACACACAAGGGTATACATTTAACCCCTTGATCGCCCCCTAGTGTTAACCCCTTCCCTACCATTGACATTTACACAGTAATCAGTGCATTTTTCTAGCATTGATCGCTGTAAAAATGTCAATGGTCCCAAAAACATGTCAAAAGTGTCTGATCTGTCCGCCGCAATGTTGCAGTCCCGTTAAAAATCACAGATCGTCGCCATTACTAGTAAAAAAAAAATTGTAATCTGTACATCTGTAATGACAGAGTGACAGTGTGTGTGATCATATTGCATGTATTGAAGCATAATGGGTTAATTTGGTGGGCATTAAGGGATTGTGGGGTGAAGTGATAATGAGGAATCCCTAAAGTTACAAAGGTATAACCCTTTGCTGACATGGATTATACATTGGAATAATGATTTGACCAGAATTATTGAAACTGGAGAGTAGGGGTGTAGCTTGTAACTATAAGGATTCCACATTATCACTTCACCCCACAATCCTATAATGCCCACCAAATTAACCCATTATGCTTCAATACGTGCAATATAATTACACTCACTGTCATTACAGATGGTGCCATGATGTCTTTAGACTTTCAGATACCTAGTTCCAATTATAGGAACTAACGACCATCTTGGAAAACGAGGAGGACCGTCCTATGACATTATATGGGTGACAAGGACCATTTGTAGGAGGACCATTCAATGTGTTTCTATTTTGATGTTTTTGACTATTAATCGTGAGGTATGTAATAACAGCTGGTCACCCAGTACATTTATTGTTCATATAAGAAGCTGTAGCTGACATATGTACCATTCTGCTTTTAGTGTTCTTGCTGAAACTTTTCCTGAAGAAGCGGGTTACTTCCTGCGAAACGCAAACTGCGTCGAAATTACAGCAACTCACTGTCCTCCACCATAGGGGAGCCACCAAGAATCTGCATTCAAGGAGTACTAGATGGTTTTGGTTATGTTTTATGCGCAGCTTTTGTGTGTTTTGTATGTGCTTTGATATGTATACATGTGCAAGTTTTATCATATAATAAATACTTTTTTGATACTTTTTACAAAAATTGGGTACTGTTATAATCCTTATATTTAGTTTGTAAGGGTCCATTATTTTGTATACTTAAAAAAAAAAAATACTCTTGCGCTGGGTCTCCCCACACTGCCAGAGCAAGGCCTCTTTGACACGGGCATACCGATCCATACAAAGGGGTCATCTTTACCCACGCAGGGTGCACAGGTGTTCCGCACAGACCTGTGCAGGATGGTGGCTGGCTGAACGGACATGCATGGATTTCCACATGTATTTCGGGGGTGCACATCTATGCAGGTCTGATGCAGGGATCAGGATGCAGACTTGCTCCAACAGGCCTCCTCCATGTCGAGCACCAGGACCAAAAACTGTGAGGATGATGAGGATCCCCCACAATCCAGAACATCAGAGATAAGAGGTGAACCCTGGAAGCCTGCCAGAACGAGGAATCAGGTAAGTATTACAGCTTATTCCTCCATGACTAGACTTAAAGTGGTTGTAAACCTCAGACATGAAATATGAACAAAGCATATCCCTCTATAGTGTGTACTTGTCTCAATCCAAAATCCAAAAAGTGCATTCTATGCATCCAAAAATATAGAAAATATAACAAATCAAATCATTAATCAACCAAAAAATAAGATAAAAGCCTCATGCATGTGTCCTGCTTCCTAATATAGGGGGTCACCAATGCCAAGATTTGGTGAAAGCAGGGGTCCGTCATCCAGAGATAATTCAGAAAATCAGCCGGATTATTCTCCTGGAGCTCCCGCAGCAAAGGCATATGACATAATTGGTCACGATTAATAAAGCAACCAATTTTTGGTCCAAGAAATCCTCCTCCTCCTGTTCCTGGACTGGACTTGGGTCAAAGCAATAACTCCAAGGCCAATAATAAATAACACGTTATCTCCCCCGATTCCGCAACATGTCTGGTTGACGAACAGCCGTTCAGAAACGAACTGAAAAGCGTGAATCAACACTCACCAAACTTCTACTAACACGAAATTAGCAGAAGGAGCCCAAAGGGTGGCGCTAAGGGGCTGAAAAACCATGTAGTACGTCACTACGTTCGTGTTTGTTGGCCGACAATTCTTTGCCACTTGTATGCAAGACAAAATCCAGGCACACGCCCTCGGACAGAAGTCTGAGGTTTTGTCTGCGGAAAATCCGATCGTGTGTACGAGGCTTAAGTGTTACTTCTGCTTCCTTCCTCTGTTATCAGCATGAGTCACTTCTGACAAGTTTTCTTGATACCAAGAGAGAAATGGTGACAGGGGAGGGACCTCCTGTTGCACAGCCTGGGATTGACAGCCTCAGCGCTGTTCCTGTGTGCTGTTTGAATGGGGTGTGTCCCTTCCTTCCAATCAGCTCTAAGAGCTCTCAGAGCTGAGCTCTACAGAGTGTAGTTTAAGCTGTCTGCCCCCTTTTTTTTCCAGAAGCTCAGGCAAGCTTTCTAAATTCTGCACTTTGAAGAGAAGACTGCAGATAAACAGGTACAACTTAGGTAGGAGGATTTGTTTCATCTCTGTGTATCACCTGAGGCCAGTCGCTTCGCTGGGTATTTGTAAGGGGTTCACAGCCACTTTTAAAAGCATTTAACCCTTTGATTAGGAATATTGCAGTGGTGCTCCCAGAGTTCAGCTTTAATAAAATCCCTGACACAGCACTCTACGTGATCCTGAGAACAACTCTCTCGGAGATCTTGAGGTTATCTCCCCCAACCCCAGACTGCTTACCTAGACAATATTTCCTAACAATACAGCGTACCTCTCAGCGATTGCTATCTCGGTTACAGGATGACGAGTCTGGAAATGGGAAATTCTGGGAAGTGATCTCTTCCATTCTGTCCTTACAGTCCTCCTAAGAGAGGAAGGAGACGCCGTGCGGACAAACATACGCTTTAATCGCAAATACAGCCCAAAAAAATAAAAAATGTAACATTTCTAATTGAGAATATAAAAGGCGTGTGATTACCAAAGAAACATATTGTTTTTTTCTGCATATCTTATTTTATATTTTTAATATGTTCTCTCAATCTGAACATAATCTCTCCAAAATGTGTGGTCAGAAAAGTATGAAAGATTTCATACGAACATCTCCTAGCACTTTTATTCTGCTGGCCCCAAGCTCCAAACCACAGCAGGCAGCTCATTCCAATAGTAGGAAGATCAGATTATACAGGCTGCAGAGTCATAGAGAAGGGGACACACACTCTCTTTGTCTTTCTTGACTAGATATCTGGCTTAGGCTACTAAGCGACCGGGGAGAAGTGTGCGTGCCGCTCATGACTCGATAGAGAGGGGGGGTGCATGTGGACAATGCATCCGCAGCTGCTGAGTGCTGACAGGGGATGGAGCCCGTCCCGGCTCCTGCAAAGGTTCAAGGAAAGGGTGACCCCTGGAAGTCACACATCTATGGTGTCCTGCTGCGATGAATGGAGTGGCAACCCTCAGCCTGGTCTACGACCAGGCCAACGTGTTTCACTCCGCCTTCCAAAGCTTAGTCGTGGGGATAGGGAACTCGCGTCCAACGCGTTTCACTCCACCCCCCCAGAGCTTAGTCATGGGGATAGGGAACTCATGCGTATGGGGAGAGATGGTGACAGCGATGGGTTTTCTTAACAGAATTCCCAGCATGCTTTGTAGACGTCATGCCAACATCTTGTGCTAAATATGTATTTGTAAAATTAAGATTATACAGTTGTGCTCAAAAGTTTGCATCCCCTGGCAGAAATCATGACATTTTGGAATTGATATTGAAAATATTACTGATCATGTCAAAAACTGTCTTTTATTTAACCACATACCGCCTGGTCTATAGCAAACTGACGGCCAGGCGGTCGCTTTACTGTTCTGACTGGATGTCATATGATGTCTTTCGGAACATGCCACTTGTGTGCGCGATCGGTGGTGCAGTGTGTTGCTCAGACATACCGTATCTCCGAGCATGGTAAAGAGCCGGTTATTGGCATGCTTCTACTTGCGCTGACAGCAGCTCTCCTGACCGGGGGGGGCTGCACTGATAATCAGTGCAATGATTATCAGTGCAGCCCCATCAGCCACCAGTGCCCATCAGCGCTGCCTATTAGTGCCCATCATCATCATTGCCCCCCATCGGTGCTGCATATCGGTGCCACCTATCAGTCCCCATCATTGCCACCTATCAGTGCCCATCATTACCACCTATCAGTGCTGCATATCAGTGCCACCTATCAGTGCCCATCAGTGCTGCATATTAGTGCACATCAGTGTGTCAGAAACTATGAACCAGACCGAGACATTAAAATCACACTTGTTTATTAATAAAAATAAAAAGGTAAATAGAGTAAGCATAGTCAAAGCATAGCCAGAGTCCAGTAACCGGATCGGGTAATCAGCCAGGCCAGAGTTCAGTAACCAGATCGGGTAATCAGCCAGGCCAGAAGTCAGGGATCCAAGTAGAGGAACAGCAAACAGGATAAGGAGCCAGAAGGGATGTCAGCAAAGCCAGTCTTTAAACAGGAACGCAGGAGATGGTTTCTAGTGATGTGACCAAGGAGAAGGCAGGAATGAAGTGAGCTGGAGATCTTTAAGTAAGCGGGACTGACAAGCAGATCCACAACAGCTGGTTAACTGTGGAGAGAGATGAGAGCTGGCAATTAGCCGACAGCTCAGAGAAGGAAGGGCTGAGCCAGCCCTGACACAGTGCTGCATATCAATGCCCCCTATCCCCATCCCAGATGATGTCCAATAGGACGAAATGCGTCAGGTGACGCTCATGGAGTCATTGCAATCTTCTCTGATCCCATGTTGGATTATACAGCACTATTCAAGTGGATGTTTGTAAATGTACACCTGTTTTTACATTAAAATATTTTCACACTATGTGTGGCTATTTATTCCCTACATATATGCCTGAGAGCGGCCTTTCCCGTTGATGTCTGCCGTTATTGGGAGCCTATTTTCTTCAAGTGGAACCTCTCCATCCAGTCAGTGATGGGGTGATTTCCATACTATCTATCCGATACAGCTGGACATTGTTGAGGTATCACCAATATATGGTGGTGGACTGCACAACTCAGGGAGAAGTTTTTAACTCTACTGTGCCCTCACTTGGGTGTCTTTTCTTCTACTCTACTGACTTGGGTCCATGGTGGACTATTTTATTTCATCGAATGATGATACATTCATGATTTTGCAGTGTTATTGACTATAGCACAGTTTTTTTTACTATTCATTTATCACTATTTCGTTAATGGACTTTATTGTTTTGACATTTTCAATTATTGCACCAACCTATTGGCTTAATCGCCACTTTTGTTCATTCACTATTTGTTATATTATGCATTTAATTTTTTGTATATGCACATAGCATTGAGCACTGCACTATTATTTTATTTGTTTAGTTTACTCTAATTAGCAGAAATTATCTCCTTCTCCCTTAGCTATTATTTTCCTGCTGTTTTTTTTCATTTTATAATATAAAAATTAATATTTAACTCTTGTTTCCTTTTTTTTGTTCTTTTTTTTATGTGTTTTACAGTAAAAAGAAGTGCAACATTGGGTAACAAAAATTTTTTTTTTTTGTTTTTAAATAGCTTTGCAATGCTTTGTACCAGAATTAGAATTTTAATATCATTTCAAAACAGGATGAATTATACAATTAAATGTATACTTTTAATATACAGTAACAATATTCCACGTGGGCGGCCTGTATGCAAAGTATACACAGCTCTATCTTTATACAAAGCTGGCCATTACAGTACCTCTTCTGATGACTGGGCACCCCCGTGTGGTTCTCCTTACTATTACACATTATCTATTCTAGTCTGGTCCTTCTGTACCTCCTGTGGTCACACATAAGCCATCACGTTTGACATCATTGTGAGACTTGTCTATTTCTTATGATTTATGCAAAATCATAGGCTTTCAGATTATTAGCAGTTATCACTTTTCCTGAAGAAGCCCCACAGGGTCGAAACATGTTGGTAGTTAATACTGTTATACCGCTATGGAAATAAGAACAACAAGGCCATTTTAAGAACGTGTATGATTTTATTATGAGATGTTTTTAACATTGTGGATTAATAAATTATGTATTTTTAATATAGTCTATAATTTTTTTTATATTGAGCACCCTCAAAGTCCCATTAGCCCCTTTTTTCCAAGTTTCCTATTTTTTGCGAGATCTTAAAAAAAAACCAAAAAAAAATCAATTTCTCTGGTTCGATTGATGAAGGGGGACGGGGGGACGGGGTGAGAGCTGAACTAGTTAAAAACTCTTTAGTGACAAACTTCTTCTATAGCATTCTCATGATGGAATAATCGGCAGGCCCGGCACTGCGGAAGATTCATCTAATGAGACATTAAGGAAATGTTCTGTATTACTGTCCTGACCTTGGGATTTTAATGCAAAGAACCTTCTCAAAGGCAAACATTTAATAAACTGACATTACACTTGAGATATGAACACAGAAGAATCACTCATCTTCATACTCGGCATAATGAGACCTCAATTTCCAGCAAGTCACATGACCAGTTATAAGGATAAATATTTTACCAAAAGGAATTCTATAGCAATGAAATAATAAAATCTCATCACTCGTTGAGTTCTGTGCTAATTTTTAAAGAGAACCTGTAATGAGGGAAATACCCCTCCTGAAAGAATGCTAGCTATATGGCTGTCATTCTGGGCCTTTAACTTCAGTATTCCTGATCCCCTTACCCAGAACTAACACGCGGATAATAAAAGGTGGAGTGATCGCTCATTCTAGGTCTGTGACTTTGAGAGTACTGAAGCCACAGGATCAGCATGACAGACAGCAATTGTTTTCAGAAGAGGAGGTCAGCAATGAAAGCTTCCAATTATAGCCTCTATACAGGTTTGCATTAGGGCCCATATACATTTTTGCAATGCGTTAATACATGTGCAATAATGTGTACTATGCCATTTATTAACATGCGTTGCACTAAGGCCAGGGCTGGTGCAAGGATTTTTGAAACCCTAGGCGAAACTTCATTTTGACCCCCCCCCCCCCCGGTTCCACCCCTGACTCCAACCCCTTTCCCCTTTTGCCCATGTAAACCCCACTTTTTAATGAAGCGCCCATCAAATGCAGCATCACCAGCGGCCATCAATGCAGCCTCACGAGCGCCCATCAAATGCAGCCTCACCAGCGCCCATCAAATGCAGCCTCACCAGCGCCCATCAAATACAACCTCACCAGCGCCCATCAAATGCAGCCTCACCAACGCCCATCAAATGCAGCCTCACTAGTGCCCATCAAATGCAGCCTCACCAGCGTCCATCAAATGCTACCTTACCAGTGCCCATCAAATTCAACCTCACCAGCGCTCACCAAATGCAGCCTCACCAGCACCCATCAAATGCAGCCTCACCAGCACCCATCAAATGCAGCCTCACCAGCGCCCATCAAATGCAGCCTCACCGGCGCCCATCAAATGCAGCCTCACCAACGCCCATCAAATGCAGCCTCACCAGCACCCATCAAATGCAACCTCACCAGTACCCATCGAATGCAGCCTCACCAGCGCCCATCAAATGCAGCCTCACCAGCGCCCATTAAATGCAAACTCACCAGCGCCCACCAAATGCAGCCTACCAGCGCCCATCAATTAATGTTTGCTTGCTTAGATCCATTCGGGAGTTGGGACACAGATACAGTCCCATGCCGCCGCTGCACCTCTGACTCTATGTGCGAATGAAGCGGCGGCTGCCTGCTGATGCTGAGACTTAGTTGTTTGCTGCAGAGAGAATGAACACCAGTGGCCTGGGCGCCCTAGGCAGCCTGTACGTCATCGGTGATGTCGGTGCTGGGGGCGCGCGCTGCTGAAGCCACGCTCCCACTGTGATTGGACACAGCGTAAGCCAATCAGTGGGTCCAGCGGCTGCGATGGCCGCGGGCCACCCACGATCATTCAGCCCTGGTTCACATTAATGCTACTTTGAAATCGCGCTACTTTACTTGAGGAAGCGCGATTTCAAAGTAGCAAGGTCAGCGCGATTTCAGGTGCTACTTGATAGACATCTGTGCGGCTTCATGCACAGATGTCTATTGAAGTCCAAACAAAAGAACTCGCTGCTCCAGGTGAGACAGGAAGCCTAATGATATCACAGGTGCCCGCCTCGGCTCGCCTCCGCATACGATCAACACTGAAGAAATGGCTGCACTCCAAGATCCATCAAAATTCTTATTTAATAGACGAACATCCCAAGTGTTACAAACAGTTCAAATGGTAGACGCGTTTCACACACTAACAGGTGCGCTTATTCATTACTATTAATGAATAGTAATGTTAGCACCTGTTAGTCTATTGAAGTAGCACCTGAAATCGGCAAAAGTAGTGCAGGAACTACTTTTTGCAAATCGGTGTGGCGCCACAAAATCAGTGTCGCGCCAATTGGAACAGTGCTATTGCCTGCAATAGGCTGCGACTTGTCATGCGATTTGATCTCTAAAATCACATGGAAAATCACTCCAATGTGAAGCTAGGCTTAGAGGAGAGACAGAACGGTGGCCTGGTCTGTGAAGGAGGAAAATGGAGATCTGTGTTTCTGCTAGGCAGAAACACGGATTTCTGTTTTCCTCCAGTGTCTGCATCCCCCCCCCCCCCCACAGTGAGTAGGCACTCCCTATATGCACACAATTAACCCTTTAATCGCCCCTGATGTTACCCTATTCCCTGCCAGTGTCATTAGTGCAGTGACGCATTTTTTTTTTTTTTAGCACTGATCACTGTATTAGTGTCACTGGTCCCCAAAAAAGTGTCAGTCAGTGTCTGATTTGTCCGCCGCAATGTCGCAGTCCTGCTATAAATCACTCATTGCCGCCATTACTAGTAAAAGAAGTAAAAAAAATTTAAAGTCCATAAATATGTCCCATAGTTTATAGATGTGATAACTTTTGGGCAAACCAATCAATATACACTTATTGGGTTTTCTTTTTTTTTTTTTTTACCGAAAACATGTAGCAGAATACATATTGGAATAAATCGATGAAGAAATTAGATTTTTTTACATCGGATGTTTTATAGAAAACTACAAAAATATTGTTTTTCTTTTTTCAAAATTGACGCTCTTTTTTTTTTTTTGTGCAAAAAATAAAAACCGCAGATGTGATCAAATGCCACCAAAAGAAAGCTCTATTTGTGGGGAAAAAAGGACATACATTTTATCTGGGTACAGCATCGCACGACCGCGCAATTGTCAGTTAAAGTGACGCAGTGCCGTATCGCAAAAAATGGCCTGGTCATGAAAGGGGGGGTAAAACCTTCCTGGACTGAACTGGGTAAAGCAGTAGTTAACCGCCAAAAAAATTTCCCCTGTAAAATAATAGCATAATGTGCTAGTATGCATCACATATGAAAGACTTACCTGAAATCGAAGCCCTCCAGCGGCGCGCTGTCACTGCTGAAGGCGCTTCCATCTTCACCCGGTCTTCCTTCTGGGTTTGTGGGGTTCGGCGATATGAATGGCCAAGCTGACGATGATGTCACTCATGCGCAATGCGAAGGAGAGGCTGTTTATGGCACGACTCTGAAGTGTGCCTTTCCTTCAGTGCGCATACGCTGGTGATGTCACCGGCTGCATCTAAAGTAAATATGCGCCGTTCAGGAGATATTTACAGTACCT
The DNA here is from genome assembly GCF_042186555.1 of Aquarana catesbeiana. Classification (NCBI taxonomy): domain Eukaryota; kingdom Metazoa; phylum Chordata; class Amphibia; order Anura; family Ranidae; genus Aquarana; species Aquarana catesbeiana. The sequence goes on along the minus strand of NC_133328.1, from coordinate 628,940,014 downwards.
ATAGGGAAGTCTTAGTATAGGTTCCCCGAGACTATGTCCGATTGTGACCAAACGCGCGTCGGGAGGTTTGACGTGCTGACATCATCGCGCTGTAACACAGTGGACGAGTGTGCTCAAGCTGGCCGGCTCCTTTCTTGACCATTATTATCAGCATTTCTGCAAGTGCAATCTTTTAACCCCAATAGACCTATATGGTAGGTTTTTACACTATGGTGAGTCTCTTTAAATTTTTGGGGTAACTCTTGACCTATTCCCCTAGCGGTTTGATGTTTGAGTCTGCCTGGACCTCTGGTGCTTAGTTCAAGATTCTTCTCAATCAATACCCATGGATATTCAACACTCTTCCGGACAGAGGCCCTGGCTGGGTATTTAGCCGCAGGCTCATAAGAACTTGCCTCTTGGTAAGCACGCACTCTATGTGGTGGAGGTGCACTGTCTTTGAGAGGTGATCACAAGAATATTACTGGTGTGCACTATATGGATTGAATTTATCTTTGCTAACACATAGGTTGCTGTGTGTGGAGTTCACGGACATTGACATTCATTGTGTGTGTCTGTTCTGGACTATATTCACAACACTATTTTATTTTATTTTTTATTATTTTTTATTTTTCATAGCGCTGCTTTATTGAACTTTATCTTAGTATAGGCATACCTATAGGTAAAAATCATACAAGGGAGTTTACTCCCACTTTAAAAACACACATGACTTTTTCTAACGCAACATAGCACAACGCACTACTGTGTGCTGAGGTGCACTACAACGCGGGCACGTCGCCTTAGTGTGTTGGGGTGCCATCGCAAAAATAAATGGCACCACAATGCAGACCGGTGGAGGAGTTCAGCAGCACTGACCTTTGTTCTGCCTCCTTCACCGGAATAGTAAAAGCCAAAATAAAAAAGATTATCTTCTGCTATTTGCAGAGCAGGCTTAATCCTAATGAGAAGCTAACAATACACGTCCATAGCAACCGCCAGCCAATGACGCAGCTGTAATTTTCGGCGTACCTTTTTTCCACATTCCGTACCTTTAACAATCTATGATTAGCAAAGCGGCGGTGCACAGTTACCTAGCAGGCAGCAAGTCTCAGCCACTTACAGACTTTTCCCTTAAATGGGTAAAGAAGGAAGACCTTTTCCTGGAATATTTGATGTTTTTCCAAAATAAGTAACTCTCAAAGCTGAAGGTTAATCCCTTTATACTTTGCCTCCCCTGGTTCCGACATGCTATTGAAATGTTTTATTAAAAGATTTCTGCTTTCACTGCATAGCTTATTTTAGACCTGGTGACATCATCACTGGGTCTCTGTCCTTCTCTATGCAACACAGGCAGATCATGTCTGTTGGGGGGGGGGGGCAACGGGGTGCTGTACATGGCTTCCTGAAAACATTACAGCACCCTGCCTCAGTACTCCTCTCAAGGGTCCCTATCCCTAATCTAAGCAGTGGGCTGGCTCTTGGGAGAAGCTATGTGTGATAGACTCACCTGGGACAGAGGCTTTTGGAGGGGACTGAATGCTAGCCTCTTGCCTACCGACTATGGGCCCTGGCATTTGGGGGAGCTACAAGCATTTAGGAAGATGTTCTGTTATGTAATGCAATAGTACATTATTGTAAAGGCTATGATGGTCTCTGCCAGTGTGGGACTCATAGCAGATGCTGAGGTCATCAGCAAGCCATCTGTCTGGGGCCCCCTTTTATAATGTGTTTATTGTAAGTAGGTCTGCTATTGTCTGAAGGAGTTCTGTGTTTATACTTATGATAATGTGTATTATGTGTTCTGAGCTAGAAGACGGCAAGTCTGACCTAAAAGGTCAGACCTCTGAGTCACCTAGGCTGGTTTAATGACTAGTTAATTAGCGCATGTTAATTTATATTTCTGGTTGCAGATTGTATTGTTCGGATAATTCGAACCTCCTTCTCAAGTGTATAAAAGCCTGTATTCTTGTTCAAATAAACAGTTCCAGCTTTGCAGCCAAACGAGTCCTGCCCAATTCTTGGTTGTAATTTGTGGCTAGAAAATCTAATATCTATATTCAGACTGGAGGAAGCGGTATATGACAAAAGCACTCAAGCGAAGTGTGGGACGTTCCGTTACACTATGCAAATCTCAGAATGTTTTGACAGGTGGGTGTCAACCCGGCGGAGGCTACATTTGCATGCAGACTGCCCTGGGTAACGCCCACATGCGATGCTGAGCTTCCACGATGGCGAGCATTAGACCAGGGAAGATGTGTGAAATGACCTGTTGGTGCCAGGCTTGGCAATTGCAATATCAGTCCTCTTCAGGGTTCAATGACTCCCAGCATCATTCAAACCATTTTCTGTGAGCCTAGAAGGTGCTATTTTCTGCAGCATTTATGATCCACCAACTTTTGGAGGAAGAAGAGGGCAAAGAGCACCTGTGAATTGTTACAAGAACAGACCAATGAGACTTGGGAAAAAAGTAAGTAAAGGTTCAGGGATGGGGTTTAATTGGGAGAGGGAAACCCTAAAACCACACTTGGGTCCTAAAGCAAACATGTCCTGAGAGAAACAGGAAGGCTACAATTGCTGACCTGCTTCAGAAAATGCTATCATGCTGTTCTATTCCCTTCACTAACCAGATACTGATCCATGCTTCACTGGCTGCTTGCTTGTTTTAGGTCAGTGACTCGCTAAGTGGTGAAGTAAAGTTGAAAATTACAGTCCTGAATCTTGTACCTTCAAAAACCAAGATAACCAATCTTGACTGGTTCCTTTGCACTCAGAAGGATGCATTTGAAAGATGGAGACTACTATGCTGGTGGGTTACAGCAGTGGTCTCCAAACTGCACCCGGGGGGGCCAGATCCAGCCCTTGGGGCACTATTTTCATTCACTGATACCAACAATGGGACAAAAATCCCCCACTAAAAGCAATGAAGGAGCAGAATTCCTTCCAATTACACCAACGATGGGACCCAATGACACCAATGATAGGGCACAATTCCTCCCAGTGACCCCACCAATGGCAGTTCCTCCCACTACTAATAAAGAAGGGTCCCTATTCCTCCCACTGACACCAATGATTGGGCGTTATTCCTCAAACTGAGTCCAACGATGGGGCACAATTACTCTCAATGACTCCAACAATAGCAATTCCTCCCACTTATAATAATGATGAGTCGCTATTCCGCCCACTGACACCAACGATGGGGCACAATTCCTTGCAATGACCCCAACAATGGGACCCAGTGACACCAATAGTAGGGCACAATTCCTCCCAAAGACACCAACGATGGCAATTCCTCCCACTGACACCAATGATGGAATGCTATTTCAACAACAATGGGACAAAAATCCCCCACTAAAAGAAATGAAGGAGCAGAATTCCTACCAATTTCACCAACGATGGGAGCCAATGACACCAATGATAGGGCATAATTCCTCTCAATGACCCCACAATGGCAATTCCTCCCACTGATAATAATGATGGGTCGCTATTCCTCCCAATGACACCAATGATGGGGCGCTATTCCTCGAACTGACACCAACGATGGGGCACAATTCCTCCCAATGACTCCAACGATGGCAATTCTTCTGACTGATAATAATGATGGGTCGCTATTCCTCCCACTGACACCAACAATGGGGCACAATTCCTCCCAATGACTCCAACGATGGCAATTCTTCCCTCTGATAAAAATGACGGGTTGCTATTCTTCCCACTGACACCAACGATGGGACCCAATGACAACAATGATATGGCACAATTCCTCCCAAAGACACCAACGATGGCAATTCCTCCCACTGACACCAATGATAGGGCGCTATTTCTTCCATCAAAGATGGGGCAATAATGTTGGGACCTTTTCTACTCTCAGTGGCCACAGTCTGGCCCCCCTTAAGTCTGAAGGACAGTGAACTGGCTATTTGTTTAGAAAGTTTGGAGACCCCTGGGTTAGGGTGAACTGGCTAAGTGGCCCTAATGTATGTGTGACTTGCATTAGATTGATTGCATTAGATTGTAAGCTCCTTTGAGGCAGGGATTGAAGTGAATGCTATATGTACACTGCAAAGCTCAGTAGAATTTGATGGCTCCATCTACACAACTGGAATAAATGAGAAGCTATTGGAAAGATTGGAGTCTATACATAGCACATCTCCCTGACATCAGGTCTGATTGCATTTACTTATTATGGGCATTCAGCCTGAGAAGTGGCATTCCCTGAGTAAAATATTCCCGTCCTGAAGTGCAGAAAAGGGAAATTAATCAAATCTGATGACAGTCAGATGTTCCCAAAGAGCCCGACTCTCCTTCTACCTACAGAGAACTCTTCTTTGATGAGACAAATGAGAGCAGGTCCCAAGGGTGGGACCAAGATAAATGTTGAGATCCCTCCATGAGATGATGAATGGCTGCAGCTCAGTCCCACATCTTCTCCTCATTAAAATAATGCAAGCAGAACAAACCATTTTATAACTTTTTATGCTGAAACTCTATGGAGATACAAAGACTTGTTCTTTCAAGGTTCCTCTGCCCTTTTCTAACCAGAAAGTTTAGGGTCAAAACTATCATGCATGTCTGGAAAAACAGCTGACAATTTAATCCTGCTCCATTCACTGCAAGGGTTAAATGCTTGTTAACTCTAAGGTGGGGGTTCTCAGCCTTATGGAGGCCAGGTCCAGTAAATTCTTCCAAAACATTCCATGTCCTATCATAAAAGTATGAGAATTCAAAATATGTATTGAAATGTTGGAAGGCCCTGGAATGGGACTGGGTGGCACAGTGGGTGGTTGGGGGTTCTGGGTTCTCTTCAAGAGACTGGAGGGCACTGCTTGGACTAGGAGGTATTGTGAGAGGTTGCGAGGCATGTGCCTTCATTGTTTTATTGGTGGCCATGCTTCTGTTGGTGTGTGCATGCCCATTACCAGCATTTTCATGCCAAACCCATCATTTAAGGTTTCAGTGCTGACTAGTCGTCAACAAACTGCATTTAGCCATGGCTATATATGGTCAAAAACATCAACGTAGAGACCCGCCCCATTTTTACTTTTAGCGGCGGGGCCCAGGAGAGGTCTCCTGGTGCTAGGGTTGCCACCTCATCCCTTTAAACCCGAACACATATTAATCACACAGGTTCTGTGGCTGATTAAGGTGGTAATTAAACTCACTTGCTGCCTTATCTGCATTTAATTAGCCTCGGAACCTGTGTAATCCAGGTGTTCGGGTTTAAAGGGATGAGGTGGCAACTCTACCTGGTGCCAATCAGTGACGAGATCTGACGTGTGCATCAGTTAGCAAGATTTTTTTCCTTTCGGCGGGTGTCAAGAAGTGGCGGCTCTTCCATTAGGGGCCTATCTATGCGTCCGGCCCCCTAATCTACATGCAGGGCGCCGGACACGTGGATTCCAATGGGGAGGGGGGTTTTCTTTAAGCACGCTATTAGAGCCAGAGGCTCTAATAGGCTTCAAAAAAGGGTGGGCTCAGGGGGCGCAGAGCACTATGCTCCGAGCCCACCCAGTTGTGCGACAAAAGCGAATGAATATTCACTACTATTGTCACACTGATCCTCCTCCCGGTCAATCAGGAAGTGGGTCCTGAGACCCGTCATCCAATTGGCTGAAAGGACAGGACCCCTAGGAGGAAAAGGGAGAAGACACACGGCGGGAGCCGCCATGACGCAGAGGAGGAGGAGACACAATGGAAGCCGCAGCCCGCTGCCTGTAGGAGCGCTCCCCGCCCAAAACCTAGATGGGGTAAGTGAGGGGCTGGATGACCAACCAACTGCCTGCCCCCCCCCCCGAAAAAAATTAAAAAACACCAGCCGCCACTGGTGTCAAGAGGCTTTTATCGTGATTGACTTGGATCTGCAGCGCTGGACATTGTGATTGACGGTGGCTTTACATTGTGGGATCTTTTTTTATAGATAAAGGATTTGACTTGTCAAAAACTGTGTACGTTTTTTTTTTCTAATCCACACTGGGAATTTGCTCAACTCCCCTGAATGTTTTTCTCCTGGCAGGAGAAAATCTGCTTTAAAAACGCACCTAAAGTCACATTTTTCCCACACGTTTAGGCGTGTCAAGTGTTTGAATGTTTATGGATTCCATTGCCCAGAATATCAATTTTTTCTGGCCATTGGAATGGCACGTTGAAGGCGCGTCCAGTGTTTAGGTGCATTTCGGAACGTTCATCGTTTATTCTGCTTTTCAGCTCCTCTCCTGAATGCACAGGCGGTGCGTTTTTTTTCTGCCTGTAAATGCACCTCTTCTAATATGGCTGTAAGCGCCTGTGTGTGCATGGACACCTATTCTAACATAGAGGGGCGTTTACAGGCAGAAAACATTTCTTTTAAGCCCTGTGTGCATGAGGCCTTAGTGTGTTTATTTACTAAGAAATGACGATCCTGTAATAGCGATGATTACAGTTAGGCCCCTTTCACACGTCGACGGATAAAAATACGGACATCAATGCATCTCTATGGAAAAACGGATGTAAACGAATGATCATCTGTTTATCTCCGTTTACATCCGCTTCCGTCAACCTCCGTTTTTTGGAACGGATCAAAGCCCTATGGAACGGAACTGATGAAAATTGGATGTAAACAGTTCGTTTTGCATCCGTTTTTTGCATTAGTGGTGGATGTAAAAAAAAAACAAATCTGAAGAAACGTGACTAAACTGATGAAACAAATGGATCCTCAGGCCCCTTTCACATGGAGCGGATCCGTCCAAGTGGAATCCGCCTGCTCAGCATGGGATCTCTCAGCTGATCCCCGCAGATCAGGCAGATGACAGGTCCGTGTCCGCTCCGCTATGGAGAACAGACACAGACCACTCTCCTCTATGGGGCGGTTGGGTGGAAACAGACTACAAGGGAACAAGAAGGAAGCGCCACCTAAGTGCAATAAGTTAGGTACGATTTTAATGGCATAATAAATAATGCACTTACAAGAGGAAGAATAAAATTATGCTCATGTCTGCTGTAGGCACAAAGTGCAGTCCGGTTGCTGGTCCATCCTTTTCTCACGGGTAGGCAGTCATAGGAGACGAGGTGTACAGTCCTTTCCTGTGGCCACCAGGAAGACGGCCAGATCCGACGTGGAACGCAGACGATTACGTCAACGGAAGCGGAAAGAGGGGAAGAAATAAGGGAGAGAAGTCTGGAGAGAACACCCAGGCACAGATTGCATGTCCGTTTCCATCCGATTGTCATCCGATCCACCGGATGGAAGGTGAACATATCGCCCTATACGTCTGTTTTCAGCGGATTTTATCGGATCAGATGCCCAGCGGGTGTCAGCAGACATCTGCCGCCCCATAGAGAACAATAGGGTGCTCCAATCGGGTCCGCCTGAAAAAACTGACAGGCGGACTTGATTGGTCAGCTGGCGTGACAGACGCCCCATTTGCTACTTTCCTCCAGTGTTGCCTAGAATTGTTACATTGTATCTCTTCTTACAAGTTTATTTTCTATGATCCTCATCTCCATCTAGTGGCCAAAATGCAGTATTTTTCGGACTCACTCTTTGTTCATTATCAATTAACCAATTTTTTAAATACTTCTCATAACATTTGAAGAACATTGGACCAGAAGAGAAAATAATATATTGATTTTGCCCCATTCTCACAGCTGGTTAGTTTGTACAGAAAGATTGTAAATGCAATTTCTCTAGACGAATATACAATTTTTTTATGCTTTTAATTTTTTTTTTTATAATTTTATTTTTTTATTTTTTTTAAATACACCCTTTATTGTGTGCTCCATGCACAAAATCCACTAACACCAGCCACTGCTGCAACATGTGCATTTCAGGACCTTTTTTTTTTTTTAGCATGACTCTCGTCTGCGACAGGTTCTCTTTAGTTGCTTGCACTGCGTTGCAGGTGGCGTATTCCTGCTATTTTCCTCCATACGCACCTTCATGCCAGGCGATCATAGCTGGCAAAGACTTGTTGATCTCGGCACTGTGTGAGTCATGGCCGCTCCTTCTATTAAAATTCAGAGAAATAAACATTAAGGTGGTGATGTGCCCACAGCAATGCAGAGCGCAGCGCGATGATTCACTATTGCAATATAAGAGAAGATTAATCGCATTGAGCAAGGTCACACTGACACATTATAGTCACCTGCAGGTTGTTCCACATTTGTAAACATTGCGGATGGTTCCGGATCTTTCACCATGGAATGTTTAACCATTTTATTGAGGGAACCATCTCCAAGGCTTCCTGCTCACACTCTATAGAAGAGCTTTTAAGAGAAGTGTGAGATTAAAAAAAAAAATGAAACATCCATACTCACTTAGGTGGATGCAACATCGGTGTGATGCTGCATCTGTCTCCCCTGCTTCCAAGATCGAGAATTGAGCGGCTGGTGCTCAAAATTTTTGGGAGGGCGCAAACAAACTGAAAAATTCTGAAAAAACTCCATCAATTGCAGCCACTGTGCCATCAATGGCCGCCACTGTGCCATCAATCGCCGCCACTGTGCCCATCAATCGCCACTGTGCCATCAATTGCAGCCACTGTGCCCATCAATTGCCGCCACTGTGCCCATCAATCGCCACCACTGCGCCCATCAATTGATCCCACTGTGCCCATCAATTGCCCCCACTGTGCCATATCAAATGTTCCCACTGTGCCATATCAAATGTTGCCAGTGTGCCCCACGCCGGCCCGCCATCTGCACTTACCTGTCTCGGTGGGACAGCTCCTTGACATTAAAGTCGGGATCCCTCCAGAGTCTGTACCGGGTGAGTGACATCAGCCAACAGTGGACTTTAGTCCGCTGTCGGCTGAATCTGGGTCACAGGAGTGCAGAATGAAGTGCTCTCCTGTGACCCACAGGAAAAGCTAATAGGGGGACCTCAGTTAGGAGGAACCACTATACTGTAAGCATATAGTATGCATTAAGGTGAAAAAATTTATACCTTTACAACCCCTTTAAACTGCATAGAGCAGGGATCTCCAAACTTTCTTAACAAGGGGCCAGTATACTGTCTTTTAGGCTTTAAGGGGGCCGGACTGTGGCCATTAGGAGCCCATTGGGCCCAATCATTGGTGTCATTGGGATAAATTGTGCCCCATGGTTGAGTCATCGAGAGAAATTGTGCTCCATGGTTGGTGTTAGTGGGAGGAATTACGGCTCATCACTGGTGTCATTGGGCCCAAACGTTGGTGTCATTGCGAGGAATTGTGCCCTGTCAGTGGGAGGAATTGTGCCTCTTTGGGGCCAGTGGATGAAATAGTGCCCCAAGGCCCTGATTAAAGCAAGCAAAGGGCTGCATCTGGCCCCCCAGGCCACTGCCATAAAGGGTTCTTTGCTTTCAGAGCAGTAAGGATCTGACATTCCCTTCCATAATTGGTGGTGTCAGTGTCAGTGTTTCAAAAAACTATTAGATGGGCATGAGATCGACTAAAAGCACCCTTTGTTTAGAAAGTTTGGAGAGCTCTGATCTAGGTCACCAAGATCACAAAAAGTGCATTAAAAAAAATCGAATCATTTGGGTTTAACATCACTTCACAGTAATGCAGCGTGTTCAGTTCAGTTCAGCATCCCTAATCCACAAAGTGGACTAAACGGAAGGTGAAGCCAACAGGAATAAATGAGGATGGGTAGGGGAGACCTGGTGGTAAAGAATGAGGGAATTGGGGGGGTAGTCAGTTCTAAATGCGTGAATGTGGTTAACTAACAAATGACCAGGCTTCGGCTATATATAGTATATCTAAGGGGAATAGAATTAGGTCAATAGATGCAGGGCATCTGATGTTCAGAACAATGTTCAACACATCCATCTGTGGAGGAAAGAACCCATTCCATTAAGATCTCCAGCAACCTGGATCTCCATGTGCATTCGATTGTACGTAATTCTAGCCCATGAGAATCAAGGATAAGGAGTTCAATGTGTGGAAATTGTAGCATGGGCGGCAACTAAACAAGATCTTAGATTACTTTTTTAATAAGTCATAAGGAGTACAGATGATATGGTGTTTCTGTGACTACTTTTTGTGGTAAATCAGGAAGACTTTCCTGCAGAATGGTTGTATTTTTTTCCTTAGCTCTACCAGACATGAAGATGGCGACTCTCCTCTCCTGTTTTTGGTTTCTCCAGACGATGATGGAAACATCTGTTTCAACCCTGCTGAGATTTCGATAAAAACCCAAGAAGTCAGTTGAACGCGAACATACAAGGAAGTCACAACATGGAGCTATGAAGTCTCCTCTGCATGGATGATAGTGCTACCTCTGGTGTTTCTGTGACTACTTTTTGTGGCATACCTGAAAGACTTTCCTGCAGAATGGTTGTATTTTTTCCTCAGCTCTACCAGACATGAAGAAGGTGACTTGCCTTGTTGTTGGTATCTCCAGACGATGATGGAAACATGCGTTTCAATCCTGCTGAGATTTCGATAAAAACCCAAGAAGTCAGTTAAACGCAAACATACAAGGAAGTCACAACATGGAGCTATGAAGTCTCCTCTGAAGTGTGAAGGACTCTACTGTAATCCAACAATGGAAGGACAGATGTTCAAACCGTGGGCTAGAAGACTAGCCTTTGGATGAGATCCCAGCCCTCTGTATAGGTACAGAGACATGGACTTACTGGGACTGAAAGACTTCTACCAATGTATGGCTAGAAAGGCACCATTGCTGGTTCCCTCATACATACAATTAACTAAAACTGTAGCACTCCGAATCTGGTGCAGCTGTACATGGTAGCCATTCAGCTTCTAAGTTCAGCTTGTTCAATTAAGCATTGACAATAAAATCTGGAAGGTTTCTATGCAGAGCTGCACCAGATTTTGCAATCTTCTAGTAAATTTCCCCCTACACCGAGTAGGACTACATTTTCAGAAGTACTGTAGTGTATGACCCTTACATATGTAGCTGCAAAAGAGATTTCAATTTTTAATAAAATATAAGAAATTGGTTCTCTATTGGATCCGTTGCTGACCTGCAGAGCTCAATGGTGCGGATTATTGAATAATACGCTTGTTGTGAATTTTCTATTTGTGATATATAGTACAGAGACCAGAAGAAGAAAAACAATCGATGGACTGGAGTACTCCGGACAGGTTTGAGCTGTGCTGGGTACCTGAATTGGCTAAACACTTACAGCAAACGGTCAAGGAAACAGAAAATACAGTAATATGTATATAGATGATTCGGTGACCTCCTCTAGCTGCTGTGGCCTACACAATCTGGTACAGATTGTGTTCTTTGGCCTCAGGTTTCTCTATTAACACCTCACTCTGGGCACCAGAAAAAAAATACCTTTTGCCATGAGCCCTCCCCACATTGCAAGGGTTAGACACCGAAAAGTGGTTGTAAACCTCAGACATAAAATATGAAGAAAGCATATCCCCTCTATAGTGTGTACTTGTCCCAATCCAGAGCACTAAGTGTCATTCCTGTCCGCTGCCTTGTTCCTCCGCTATCTGCATGAATCACTTCCGACTAGCTTTCCTGACACCAAGAGAAAAATGGTGACAGGGGAGGGAGTTCCAGAACACAGCCTGTGATTGACAGCCTCAGCTCTGTTTCTGTGTGAAAAGGGGGAGGAGGGGGGTGTTCCTTCCCTTCAATCAGCTCTTAGAGCTCTCTCCACTGATCTCTGCAAAGTGTAGCTTCAGCTCTATGCCCCCTGTTTTTCCTGACAGCTCAGACAAGCTTTATAAATTCTGGACTTTGAACAACTGTAGAGAGGAGAAGACTGCAGATAAACAGGTACAGCTTACACTCACCGGCAACTTTATTAGGTACACCTGTTCAATTGCTTGATAACACAAATTGCTAATTTTGTACGTGCATCTTAGCCAAAACAATATACGGACATATGGGAAATGATTTTCTACACACACACACCTACACAGGTTGGACTGGATTGACTGTTGTCTTTATTCAACCTCACCAATTATGTAATCAGCCAATCACATGGTAGCAACTCAATGCATTTAGGAATCTAGATGTGGTAAAGACAAATTGCTGAAGTTCAAACTGAGCATCAGAATGGGGAAGAAAGGGGATTTAAGTTACTTTGAACGTGGCATGGGTTGTTGGTGGCAGACGGGCCGGTCTGAGTATTTCTGGGATTTTCACACACAAATATCTCTCGGGTTTACAGAGAATGGTCTGAAAAAGAGAAAATATCCAGTGAGCGACAGTTGTGTGGAGGAAAATGCCTTGTTGATGTCAGAGGAGAATGGGCAGACTGGTTCCAGATGACAGAAAGGCAACAGTAACTCAAATAACCACTCGTTACCTCCAAGGTATGCAGAATACCATCTCTGAATGCACAACCCATCCAACCTTGAAGCAGATGGGCTACAGCAGCAGAAGACCACACCGGGTGCCACGCCTGTCGGCCAAGAACAGGAAACTGAGGCTACAATTCACACAGATCACCAAAATTGGACAATAGAAGATTGGAAAAACATTGCCTGGTCTGATGAGTCTCAATTTCATATATACTTTGTTACATAGTAGGTGAGGTTGAAAAAAGATACAAGTCCATCATGCGGCCGGACCAGAGTCTTGTAGAGCGGGAGAATTATTGTTTTATCTCTGGAGTTGATCCCCTTTTTAATACATGTCAATATATTGTTTGTTTTGTTAGCAGCAGCTTGGCATTGCATGCCCATGCTGAGCCTATCATCTACTAGGACCCCCAGGTCCTTTTCCATCCTAGATTCCCCCAGAGGTTCTCCCCCCAGTGTATAGATTGAATTCATATTTTTGCCACCCAAATGCATTATTTTACATTTATTTCTACATTGAACCTCATTTGCCATGTAGTCGCCCACCCCATTAATTTGTTCAGATCTTTTTGCAAGGTTTCCACATCCTGCGGAGAAGTTATTGCCCTGCTTAGCTTAGTATCGTCTGCAAATACAGAGATTGAACTGTTTATCCCATCCTCCAGGTCGTTTATGAACAAATTAAACAGGATTGGTCCCAGCACAGAACCCTGGGGGACCCCTCTACCCACCCCTGACCATTCTGAGTGCTCCCCATTTATCACCACCACCCTCTGAACTCGCCCTTGTAGCCAGTTTTCAATCCATGTACTCACCCTATGGTCCATGCCAACGGACCTTATTTTGTACAGTAAACGTTTATGGGGAACGTGTCAAATGTTTTTGCAAAATCCAGATACACCACGTCTACGAGCCTTCCTTTATCTAGATGGCAACTCACCTCCTCATAGAAGGTTAATAGATTGGTTTGGCAAGAACGATTCTTCATGAATCCATGTTGATTACGACTAATGATACCGTTGTCATTACTAAAATCTTGCATATAGTCCCTTATCATCCCTTCCAAGAGTTTACATACTATTGATGTTAGGCTAACTGGTCTGTAATTCCCAGGGATGTATTTTGGGCCCTTTTTGAATATTGGTGCTACATTGGCTTTTCTCCAATCTGCTGGTACCATTCCAGTCAGTAAAAATGTTGTTTCGGCACCCTCCTCCACATTTACTGGGGATGCCCACTAATTGACCCCTTCTGGAAAGCGGTCCAGCAGTTGCTGACCAATCTTCTAGGTATACCAATCCCTATAACCCCCAAATTTTTCCTATTAGGCTTATCCCCATTAAAAATTTCCAAAACCAACAAAAAACTAGTACGCCACATCCTTACGGCTGCACGCTGTCTTATCGCATTAAACTGGAAGAAGAGGTCTTCCCCTACTCCTGAGGCCCTATACGCTAGAATCAAAGATGTGGAGTTGATGGAGAAGATGACGGCCAGGATGCAGGACAGGTTGGAGGCTCATGACAAGGTTTGCGAGCTGTGGCACTTTCGAGAGTAAAATGAGCTTCTACGGTGACCTTTCCCCTATTCTTTTCTATTTCTTTCTTTTTCCTTCTGATTATCTCTGTTACTTTTATTTTTTTTTTCTTATAAGTTGATATATGTTACCATGTGATATTAATATGCATATATAAGTACTTCAGACAGGTACCCACAACTGTCTTAGAATACATTAAAAGAAGTATTGCTTGAAAAATTAATATATATCATGATTTGTATTTGCTCACTACCCTTCTTTATGTACTGTAAAAGCTGATAATAAAATAAATGTTATTTGAAAAAAAAAAAAAATTGTTTCTTGTCTGGTCATTAACCTAGGCTTATGACATCATGCACAGCTCTCTCTCTCACTCTCATGAGAGTTTGCCATGAAGGGAGGGGGGGGTGAGTCATAAGAGGGCCAATGAGAGCTGCAGATCTGGAGGTGTGCCTCTGTGGGCCAGTGTAAATCCAGGAAGTGAACAGGCAGCAGCTTCAGCTGCCCACAGTTAAAATGGCTGCAGCCAGACTCAGTGGAGGGAGATTTCTGCAGCATATTTGGCAAGTATAAAATCATAGTATATATATATATATATATATATATATATATATATATATATATATATATATATATATATATATATATATATATATAAAATAATATGCAAAGTGGTTGGAGGGAAGCTTCAGAATGGAAAATATGTTTTTATTACAGGTTATGTGAGCAGACTGCAGGACTGCAGTTCCTCTTTAACAATCCCGTTACAGGCCCCTGTAGTGTACACATACACTGATCAGCCATAACATTATGACCACTGACAGGCAAAGTGAATAACAAGCATAATATCGTTACAATGGCATCTGAAAGGGGGTGGGATATGTTAGGCAGCAAGTGAACATCTTGTCCCTGAAGTTGATTTGTTGAAAGCAAAAAAAATGAATAAATAAATAAAAGGGGCAAGTGTAAGGATTTGAGGGACTTTGACAAGAGCCAACTAATAATGACTAGAAAACTATGTCAGATCATCTCCAAAACTGCGCCCCAGTACCGACCAAAAGAGGTCCAAGGAAGGAAAAAACTGTAAATCAGGGACATTTTCATGGACAGCAAAGGCTGGTCTGTGTAGTCTGATCCAACAGAAGAGCTACTGGAGCTCAAATTGTGGAAAAAGTGAATGCTGGTTCTGATAGAAAGGTGTCAGAATACACAGAGCATCGCAGTTTGTTGTGTATGGGAATGGGTAGCTGCAGTCCGGTCAGGGTGCCCCATTTTCAAATTTCCGAATTTTTGAATTTCCCAAATTTCGAATTTCCGAATTTGAAATTTCTGAATTTTCAAATTTCCGAATTTTTGAATTTCGAATTTTCGGAATTCGAAAATGCGGAAATTCAGAAATGTGAAAATCTGAAAAAAAGAAAGAAACTCAGTAAAATTCGAGATAATAATTAATAATAAATAACTATTAAATTATAGGTATTGGAATTTCCTTTCAAATTTGGCTGTTTGTGAACATAATGAATACAAATTTATCAGAAGTTACGAATTATCCGAAATAACGAATGCCGCATCTAAACAAATGGAATAAAACAAATAATAATAAATACTACTAATAAAAAGGTTTTATTATTATTATTAAGTATTATTATTAGATCGTTACGTTCCATTTGTTTAGATACGGCATTCGTTATTTCAGATAATTCGTTCAAATATATTCACTAACAGCCAAATTTGAAAGGAAATTCCAATAATTTAATCTTTATTATTAGTTATTATTTCAGATTTTTGGGTTTTTGAATTTTCAGATTTTCATTCTTTTGAATGTTCAGATTTTTATTCTTATTTTTGTATTTTCAAATTTCCAACATTCTTGAATTTTGGAATTTTCCAATTTCCGAACCTCAGAATTTTCCAATTTCTGAATTTCTAATTTCCGAAATTCGAAATTCAGAAATTCAAAATTCGGAAATTAACGAATTTGTCAAAATTCGTTAAAAAACAAATTTGGAACTAAACGATTTGCACATGTCTAGTGTCCTGGTCTGATGGATCACGTTCTCTTTTACATCATGTGGGTGGCCGGGTACCAGTCACTTACCTAGAGAGGTGAGACAAGTGACTGACAGGTGTGAAGTGTAACAATATAATATTAAGAGATACTGATGAGTAAAACACACATCCATGGCCATAATATAAACACAAAGCAATCTCCAAAGAGTGTTTTTAAATATATATATTTAATATTAAGTATGACGTAACAGGATCTGAATAAACAAATATGTATGATACACGTGTGTACACACCTTAGAACACAAATAAATCCCCTATACATGTCACTTACACAACTATATATATTATATATTTTGCTATAATACAGAGAATCATTTTATAGGAAAATATACATTTATAGAAATACTACACAAATATAGCAGCATGTAAAGTAAGATTTACCACCAGGTTGTGTTCTCTATAGGATGCGTTGTAAACTTCAATAATTCCAAACTAAAGCATTTCGTATTCTTCTTCTCTGCTGGTTGATGAATTCCTCCAGAAAATGAACATTTAAATCTAAAGCATATGCGCACCTATATCTCATCTCTCTTAACACATCCAGGCAAATCAATCAAATGTGCAAATGTAACTTTTTTTCCTTTGGTCGGCTGTCCCCGGAGAGCTCTAATAGAAGCATCAAAGATTCTACCGATTCTGATTATCTGATAAAATGCATCTCTTCGAACGCAGGGCGGCTCCTTGCCCCATGAGGTGCACGTCCTCACATGCATTACAACCACCTTAAGCATTTGACACTTCCAGGAGGTTGGATGTGTCCCCCCCATCTCATGCTCTGGTTCCATCCTGTGACCCCCAACTGGGTCCAGGCCAATGCATAGGTAGAATAGGCACCCACCTTGGAGCGCTTCAGCAGGAGGGAGGTGCAAAAAGGGCAGGACCTGCGACCTATGCTAAGTCCTTTCCAGTTCATGGCAGGAGACAGTAATGACAGAGATCAGAGGATGGAGCACAGCGGGGAGCACATCCATCCAACACCCCGAAAGTGAAGAACGACAAGTTTGATGGAGGTTGCAGCACAAAAACAGGGTAACTTTTTTTTTAACATTATTTCATTATTTGCATTAAAGTTGAACTCCAGGCAAATATAAATAAAATAACACAGATAAATGCAAATATTGTGTGTATATATGTATATATATATATATGTATATATATATATGTATATATATATATATATATATATATATATATATATATATATATATATATATATATCTCTAGATAGATAGATATCTATATATATATATATATACACAAATACAGATCTCTCTCTCTCTCTCTTTATATAGAGAGAGAGAGAGAGAGAGAGAGAGAGAGAGAGAGAGATTATATATATAATCTCTCTCTCTCTCTATATATTTTGTATATATATATATATATTCTATATCTAGATAGATAGAGTGTTAACGTGCAAAAGCTTTGTGGGTACCTGGATTTGACTTGGTATCGGCCTCTTGCATTCCCTGTACAGCAAAGCTTAGATTTGGAGTGTGAGAAGCAGCATGCTGATAGCAGGAGGTAGCAGAGTGACAGAGAGATGAGGTAATCAGATTACGGCTTCTCCTTTCACTGTCCAATCATAGGCTGGGGGGGGGGGGGGGAGACGAAGACCTGTAATTGTTAATTAATTGCAGTAGAAAAAAATCTGGTCTTCTACCCTGCCATCGGGACTGTGCTGTGTGCTCTGAGCTGTGTAAATCTCAAGACTGGACGAACAAAAATACAAATCCTTTGGCAAGTAAAAAAAAAAATCTCACATTAAGGCTACTTTCAGACTGGGGCGGGCGTGGGCAGTAAAGCGGCACTATATTTAGCGCCCCTTTACTGGCGCTATTCGGCCGCTAGCAGGGCGGTTTTAACCCCCGCTAGTGGCCAAAAAAGGGTTAAAACTGTGCTTTGCCGGAGGTTTTGCGGCGCTGCCCCATTGTTTTCAATGGGAAGGGGCGCTTTAGGTGTGGTGAATACACTGCCCCTATAGCGCTGCAAAGATGCGGCTTGCAGGACTTTGACCGTCCTGCAAGTGCACCCCTCCAGTGTGAAATCCCTCTGGCTTTCACACTGGAGAGGCGCTTTACAGGCGCCATCTTTAGCGCTGTAGCGCCTGTAAAGCGCCTCAGTGTAAAAGTAGCCTTATGGGGAGAGATTTACTAAAACTGGAGCACTCAGAATCTGGGCCTGCCATGCATGTTAGTCAATCAGCTTCTAACTTTGATTTGTTCAGTTAAGCTTTGACCAGAATTATCTGGAAGCTGATTGGTTTCTACACTCCAGTTTTAGTAAACCTCATTTTATATATATATATATCTACATACACACACACACATATATTTATACATACATATATATATATATATTTATATATATATATATATATATATATATATATATATATATATATATATATATATATATATATATATATATATTCTTTGTGTATTTAGTGGTTGGTTTGTCTGGAGTTCAGCTTTTTCTTCTTAGATCTGGGTTGGCCATATGCATATATGTATCAGTGCGGTGGTGGGCTGTGACGCCAGGCTGCCACATATATGCATACAGCCAGAATTGCTGTTTTGTGCTGGGAGTGCGCTCCCGATCACATGATCACCATGTCAGCCAATCACAGTGATCACAGGGGCCTGTGTTAACTCTTAAAGGGCCAGCTCCCATTGGTTGGAAGAGGTTAAAAAAAACAAAAAAAAACTTTGTGTTGAATTAATACATTTCAAACGTCTACAAGTTATACAAAGGCACTGAGAGTTGAACAATGTATTTTCCACACTGGCTTAGTGACCTCAATAGATAACAAAACAAAGATCCATCAATTACCACGATGGGAGTTTTTTTTTTTTTTACAAAAACGGCCTGAAATGCCGATCTTTGCACAGTTTAGTGTATTTTAAATTATATATTTGTATTTTTATACCTATAACTAAAATATATCACATGTAAAGTCTTTACACAAATACTAGGGACAAAGAAAAAAACCTGGAATCAGACTTCATCCCTCTAAGAGTTC
Organism: Aquarana catesbeiana; assembly: GCF_042186555.1. NCBI lineage: Eukaryota > Metazoa > Chordata > Amphibia > Anura > Ranidae > Aquarana > Aquarana catesbeiana. The sequence continues at coordinate 628,921,167 of NC_133328.1, read as the reverse complement.
ATCTAGGACCGAATTCTCCCAGCATCCTCTTCTCCATTGAAAGGCATTTCAGGCAAGCACACCTTACGACAAACTTAGGAGTGTTTAAAGAAGCCCTACAGCAGGTAAACTGCACTCTGTTCCCTGCTTAGATAACTGCCAATCTCCTGCAGCTGGACAATGTAGAGAAAAATAAGTGGAATGAGATAAGTCTATGTTTAATAAATAGCACTTTGGCCTACAAAGTTTGAGTTAGCATCTTTTCCAGGATTAACGGGATCTGCAGTCATGCTCCATTAGATCTGGAGTTACTGCGCAGGGTACAACACCTGTAAAATTCCACCAATCGGACATCGAGAATTCTCCTCGGATCTTCAACAGAATAAGAACTTCCTCGTTTTCCCCTTCCAAAGTACGAGCCTGTTCTCCAATACTGAACCATAATCTGAAGATCCCAATTCCAGAGACCGAAATCTGAAGACACCTGCTTGTCGGCAGACACAGATCATACGGCTCCACCGTACTCTGCCATCTATCCCTGACTGGAGTGTGTACACCAAGGAAGACTTGGACGTCCATTGGCTCATTCTACTTTCCATATGGCCACTTTGCCGTCCTCGTCTCCCGAGCCGCTTAGCACATAGCGGTCCTCTGCAGAGCACAGGGATTTTACAATGTCCGTGTGTGCCACCAGCTCCTTCTCCACACTCTTCTTCTCTGTGTCAATGACGTAGATCTTCCCTCTGGTCTTACCCTGGGAGAGTCCCTGGCTGCCAACCCAGATCTAAAAAGAACAAACACAGCTGAGTGAACAGACGCCATAAATATCAAGTCAACATACAGAGGGGTAAGGCAGGAATAGGTGTCAGATGTGTGCTATTGACAGTGTCCCTACTGGGAAGATTGACCCTCACTTCCTGCCCAGTATCAGAGAGCAGTAAGTGATAGGGAAATGTTCCAATGAGGGGACAAACAAATACTTTTTTTTAATTTGGGAATACAACTGTTTTGCCAACTGTGTCTATCTACCCTTGTAACTGCCAAGACTTCCAGAACTCCTATTCTAAGAATCCCTGCTAGGACTCCCACTGGTACCTCTCAGAATTCTGCCCAGACTCCCAATGATACTCCTACAATCCAGCCAGGAATTACCAATGGTACCCACTGAATCATGCCAGGACTTCCAATGGTACTGACAGAATCCTGCCAGGACTTCCAATGGTACTGGCAGAATCCTGCCAGGACTTCCAATGTTACTCGTACAATCCTGCCTGGACTTCCATTGGTACTTGTACAATCCTGCCTGGACTTCCAATGGTACTTGTACAATCCTGCCTGGACTTCCAATGGTACTTGTACAATCCTGCCTGGACTTCCAATGGTACTCGTAACAATCCTGCCTGGACTTCCAATGGTACTCGTAATAATCCTGCCTGGACTTCCAATGGTACTCGTAACAATCCTGCCTGGACTTCCAATGCTTCTCATATAATCCTGCCAGGAGTTCCAATGGTACTCGTAACAATCCTGCCTGGACTTCCAATGCTACTCGTACAATCCTGCCAGGAGTTTCAATGGTACAGGCAAAATCCCTGTCAAGACTTCCAATGGTACTCGTACAATCCTGCCTGGACTTCCAATGGTACTCACATAATCCCTAACAGGACTTCCAATGGTACCCCCAGAATGCCTGCCAGAAATTCCAATGGTACAGGCAGAATCCCTGCCAAGACTCCCAAGGCTATTTGCCAAATCAAGCTAGACCTTCCAATGGTTCTTACAAAATCCCTGCCCGCACTTCAAGAGTTCTCCAAAATAATGCTGGGTGTGTCCCCCGACCAAAAGAGTATTTGGGGTTCAGCCTTTGCAATGTTTGGTGCTGTGTCTTATCACTAGCTTTCCTTTGTGTTTGTTGCTGACCCAGATTGACCAGACTGCTCTCTTGCCTGCCCACAACCTCAGCCTGGACCTGACTACTCTCTTGCCTGCTAATGACTTCTTCTGAGACCTGACTACTCTTCTGCCTAGCATTTTGTGTACAGTCTCCGCATCGTAGCCATTCTTTACCCCCCCTTAGTGGGGCAATCCAGAGGGCCACAACCTGGTGACACAGCTTGCAGCAAAGAAAACTGGGATCACTAGAGTTTTTGGTCCATCTCCACCATAAGGAGCTCTGGTGAAGACCAACTGTGAACTGTGAAGACCACATAAACTCTGTGCCACGAGTGAGCCTGTCTCCTGCTAATGAGACACCATAACAGTCTGGTGACTAGAGGCGAGTGAACTTCTGAAAAGTTCAATCAGTGGTTTGCTCAAACTTTCTAAAAATTCACAAACCTATGAAAATTCCACATTTCTGAACCACTAAGGAAGTCAATGTAGATCTGAACTGGGCTCCTAACATCATGCAATGATACACAATTGTGAAGAATGGTTTGGGAAGCTCCTGGCAGCCTGATGAGATGATGGGGCAAAAAACTGCCTAAACCACTTTGTTTAAAAAGATTCCACCAGGGAGACGAAAGACAGAAGGGGGACCTGGTGGGACCTGCAGTCAAGCTAAGGGTGGTCAGGCAATAACAGAAGAAGATATTAGGCCGGCCATAGACGGAGTAAATTTCTTTCTTGCACCCACAAGGCCATTATGTTTTCCTGGCGGGGGAAGCCGTCCTTGCTGAGGAGAACACAGGGATTACCGATATCGGCTAGATCAGCTGCTAGTGACAATGGCAAGTAAAATCCGGCAGGCTGGTTGTACCCAAGTTGATCGATCAACTTGGGTACATTCAGCCTTCCCATAAATGGTTTGAATCTCGGCCGGTCCGATTTGAACTGTCTATGGCAGACTTAAGGCAGAAACCACCTTTGGAGCATCTTTTGGTCCCTTTCTTCAGGAAGCCTTTTAGAAATCCAAACCACTAAATACAATATAACACTAATATTCAGGTATCCAAATGTATGAAATCTAGAGCGCATTAACATCATTTGAAATGGCAAAGTATGAAAATTGGCCTACAGCACCCCCTGCTGGACAGACATAAAAAAAACAAAATAGGCTATACATTATAATTGATATCATTTTTTAACTTTTTTTTTGTCCTGAACATAAAAAAATGTGTACAAAACCAATCTACATTGGATTTTCTAGTATAGAAAAAAAAAAGTTTTTCCTTGGTTCATAACAGCTCCATTTTCTTTACGCACTCACTATCATGTTGTGATCATCTTGGAAATAAACCCCCCCCCCAAAAAAAGTTGGGATGATCCCGATGGCCTCTTACCTGCTGCTTGACCTTCAGCAAACACGTGACCAGCCAGCAGTCCTGCAGTACAATCCTGTGCGGGGCTGTGGAGAAATCTTTCGTGTCAAACACACAGATCTCACCGGCCCGTCTACTCGCCGCCCACAGCTGGGACTTCTAAAAACAGAGCAAGCAAAAGCAGTTAGCAACAGCCAATCGGCACACTGCGCAACGGTTTACCGCCCGGCACACTGCCCCCGTACCTCCGAGAAGAACTGGATGGAGGAAAGCTCCGGGCTGTTCCTGCGTATATTCTCTGTGATCTCCATCTTCTTGCACGGCTGCCCGTTTTTCCTCGTTACGATGATCGAATCTTTGGTACCTTCAGAATGGCGGAAACAAAAGAGAGATTATTATTGGGGGGATTTATGAAAACTCTAAAAGCAGTTGTTGCTTGTAGTGACCAGCCTGCAGACCGTGTAGGTGCATAATGCCTACACATCGTGCCACGGGGAGTATTTCTGCAACAGGGAAGGCCAGGTGTTGCGTACAGCAGCACCTGAATGCAGAAAGTCCGCGTTCATACATGGAATACATGAAGGGAAAAAAACCTTGAGCCCTTAGAACCACTTTAAAACTCTCCGATCATACTGGAGTATGTTTAACCATAGGTCTGAGTTAGTAGGGGGGAATGTCAGACCTCTGCAGAGAGACTACTGCTTCAACATATAGAGAAAGAATACTTCTCCACAGCATGCTGGCATGGGACAGGCTGTTCTACTCAGGCTCTGGCTGCTTTTTAAACAAAAACTGGAAGTGTTTGTTCACGCCAGTCTGCAGTGCTTTACTATGAGGGCTGGTGTCCGTTGGGTACCAAAGGTTGGGGGAAGACGGTACTGACAAAACAACTCTGGGTGTCTGGTTTAGAACCTAATCTGCATATTAGTGGTTTTCCACCATCAGACAATGCAACAAAATTCATAGGCGACCTCCATCTCCGGGTTCCACATTCAACTCTTCATGCTATAGGAGGTGGAGACAACACCCCAATGTCTTTGGGATTGCTGAAATGAGCTTTTAAAAGAAATCTCTGGCTATAGGACATGTTACTTTCTCTATTATATATTATGGATAAACAAATCAAATGATTATTAAAATGTAAAATATTCCTTTTCCTTCTGCGTAGAATAAAATTCCCCCCTGAAGAAGACCACAGTTAGAAGGGTTGAAACGCGTAGGGGTTTTATGTGGAAGATTATATACAATTTTTTGCAGTAAAATGCAATTTTAGCAAGATTTCATACAATATGTAGTTCCATCTTGATCGTTTTGTCATTTTCATGTGAATGCCAGAGCTAATTTTTTTACAACTCTCATGTAATTGTGAAATTGCTTTTTGATACAATAAAGAATTTTAATTAATGACCTTTGAATAATTTCTTGGCTGCTAAAAAACCCCATGAGGGAATTTTTCCATTATATAATATTCCGGGGTGTGCAGCACTACTAGCTCACACATATGTGTTTTTCTATTCCACATTCAATTTTTTTTTTTTTTATTCAAAAACACCTAATACATACTTTTTATCCTGCAGTCTTCAGGCCAGTCTAACAATATCACAAGACCTTCCTCCTGGACCAAGCAGCATATACATAATGACATATGAGTGCCGCTCAGTCCAGGAGCAGTGTGATCTGTGTGATGAGGCCACCCCAGAGGGTGGGACTATAACAGCCTTGGCTCAGATGAGGTGGTCTGAATGATGCTGGCGTTCCGTCAGATTAGGCAACCTGTCAGATTTCGTAACGGAAGTGACGTTCCGTCGCCGCCATCTTGGTACACCCCGCACTCTGCCACACTAAGCCTACAGTCTGAAGTCACCAAGCGGACATCTTTTTACACTCACCGAAATCTTGCATTTCGCACTTATTTTTACCAATATGAGCTTCTAGCGTCAAATGCAGTATTTAGAAGTCCGTGACACTGTTTTGATGCTGAATTTCTAGAGCCTGACGATCTCACACGTTTAATAATCTGACAGAAGACCGCTACTTTTAAAATTAAACATCAGAACAGTGTCACTGACTTCTAAATACTGTATTTCATGATATAAGCTCAGTTTACTGGTAAAAATAAGTGTGAAATGCAAGATTTCGGTGGGTGTAAAAAGATGTCTGCTTGGCGACTTCAGACTGTAGGCTTACTGTGGCTGAGTGCGGGGTGTACCAAGATGGCCGTAATGGAACGTCACTTCTGTTACACGATTTTCACAGGTCGCCTAATCTGACAGTTTCGTCAGATTAGGCGACCCCTTAGAGTATGTGCCGGAAGTGACGTTCCGTCGCCGCCATCTTGCTACACCCCGCACTCTTCCACAGTAAGGATACACCGATAAGGGGGCAAGCGGACATTTTATTACACCCACCAGAGTTTTGCATTGAACACTTATTGTTAACAGTAAACTCAGCCCACAAGGTGAAATACAGTATATATAAATCCGACCAACTGTTTAGATGTTGAAAAGCAGCGGCAAACCTGCCGATCTCACAGGTTTGCTAATCTGACAGAACAGCGCTGCTTTTAGAAATCAACGTGTAAACAGTCTGATGGCTTTCCAAATCTTGTATTTCACCATATATGCTCAGTTTACTGTTAAAAAAAAAACCTGTGAAATGTAAAACTCCGGTGGGTGTAACAAGATGTCCACTTGCCACCTTCTCTGTGTATCCTTACTGTGGAGGAGTGCTGGGTGTAGCAAGATGGTGGCGAGGGAACGTCACTTCTGTTTTCTGACGGGTTGCCAAATCTGATGAAACACCGGCATTCAGCCTGGAAGGCTGGCGCCATCTAGTGGCCTGTGTGGGGATTGCTCTAGGCTGAAATTTAGTATTGAAGCAAAATCTGCTTTTCTTTTTTTTTATTTCAATAGGTGCAATACAGCAGACCTAAAGAACACAAACTAGACTTTAAAACATGTTATTTGGAATTCTAAACGGCTCTTGCCATACTATAACTATTGATAATAACTTGGTTCTGGTGTGACTACTTCATTATCAGTATTTGAAAATGAGTTTGTTTGTGTTTTCTATGCAAATGCAGGAAGGTTATAAGAGCAGTCCATAGGATATGAGGTTTGGGTGGTATATAAGGCTGGGGGGGGCGACTTACAATACATCAGCAGGTCATTGTACAGCATCATAGACGTGATTTCATATTTCAGCTGGAACTTATGATTGACCTTCAGGGTGTTCACATCCCAGGCAAAGACATTTCCATCCGCACTGCAGGAGTACGCCAACCTGCGCCCAAACACAGAACAAAAGATGTCAGACACCATTGAAGTGGGGGGGAGGGGGTGTCTGTGATCAAATCCAAATATCTTACATATACATAACACAAGATGCTAAAGGAGTGTGAATTCAGGATAACACTAGGGCCGAAACAACCAATCGATTAATCAACAACGAATCGATTATGAAATTAATCGATAACTATTTTCATAATCGATCAGCCAGTAACATAATGGGGGTTATAAAAACTAAAATGAGCCCTTTATAGTACAAAAAGAGCAAATAATCGCTACTGTAAATATTACTTTCACAGTTCTACAGTAAACAAAGATGAACCCCTTACAGTAGTGATTTGCTCTTTTTGTATAAAGGGTTAATTTTAGTTTTTTTTTAACCCCATTATTTTACTAAACGTATGTGTTTTTTGGTGCTTTTTGCAGAAACACACTACAGTTGATTTAACATGGTTTCCTATTGGACACGTTCACATGTAATGTGTTTTTGCAGCAATTTGTGTTTTTTTTTTTATCTGCCCAACAACAAATTGGCCAAATAAAAAAAAAAAAAAAAGCAAAAAAAAAAAAAAAAGCAAAAAACGCAAATCTCAGCAAGATCACGTTTGCAGAAATAAAAAACGCACAGCAAAAAGCACTGTAGAAACAGAGATCAAAAGCAAACTGCATAGGTTTGAACCGAGCCTTGCTGGCCATACGCATCGATTTTCAGATGAGAATATTCAGGCGAAAAATCTTTGTACATTTGCTGAAAGAATGTTGTTTGAAAATTTCACTTGTTTTTAACATTCTGTTTTAAAATGAATGTAATTTCTGAACGAAAACCACATCCACTGTCTGAAAATTCCTTTGACCAAGAAGTTTTCTATTATTTCCAAATTTTCCCGTCACTGTGGTTGAAAAGAAACGTCGATTTGACCCCACTAACGATTAGAAAATCGAACGAACGTTCTTAAAATTACATTTTTTTTTTTACATTGGTTTTTGTATGGCCACTTGGCCAGCATATAATATATTACAGTTCTGTTTGAAAATCTGCAAAACGGTCTTTAACTTTTTTTTTTTCCATCAAATAAAAAATTTAATCTGAGTCTGAAGTTAATTACCAGCTTCAACCTCTAATAGTATATACAGTATATCTCTCCTCTAATAGTATATACAGTATATATCCCCTCTAATAGTATATACAGTATATCTCTCCTCTAATAGTATATACAGTATATCTCTCCGCTAATAGTATATACAGTATATATCCCCTCTAATAGTATATACAGTATATATCCCCTCTAATAGTATATACAGAATATATCTCCTCTAATAGTATATACAGTATATATCTCCTCTATTATATACAGTATATCTCTCCTCTAATATTATATACAGTATATCTCTCCTCTAATATTATATACAGTATATCTCTCCTCTAATAGTATATACAGTATATATCTCCTCTAATATTATATACAGTATATCTCTCCTCTAATATTATATACAGTATATCTCTCCTCTAATAGTATATCTCTCCTCTAATAGTATATACTGTATATATCTCCTCTAATAGTATATCTCTCCTCTAATAGTATATACTGTATATATCTCCTCTAATAGTATATACAGTATATCTCTCCTCTAATAGTATATACAGTATATATCCCCTCTAATAGTATATACAGTATATATATATCTCCTCTAATAGTATATACAGTATATATCTCCTCTAATAGTATATACAGTATATATCTCCTCTAATAGTATATACAGTACATCTCTCCTCTAATAGTATATACTGTATATCTCTCCTCTAATAGTATATACTGTATATCTCTCCTCTAATAGTATATACAGTATATCTCTCCTCTAATAGTATATACAGTATATCTCTCCTCTAATAGTATATACTGTATATCTCTCCTCTAATAGTATATACAGTATATCTCTCCTCTAATAGTATATACAGTATATCTCTCCTCTAATAGTATATACAATATATCTCTCCTCTAATAGTATATACAGTATATCTCTCCTCTAATAGTATATACAGTATATCTCTCCTCTAATAGTATATACTGTATATATCTCTCCTATAATAGTATATACTGTATATATCTCCTCTAATAGTATATACAGTACATCTCTCCTCTAATAGTATATACAGTATATCTCTCCTCTAATAGTATATAAAGTATATCTCTCTTCTAATAGTATATACAGTATATATCTCTTCTAATAGTATATACAGTATCTCTCCTCTAATAGTATATACAGTATATCTCTCCAATAGTATATACAGTATATATCTTCAATAGTATATATACAGTATAGATCTCCTCTAATAGTATATACAGTATATCTCCTCTAGTAGTATATACAGTATATCTCCTCTAATAGTATATACAGTATATCTCTCCTATAGTACATTATTGGTTATTTATATTTACCACTGCATAGAGATATTTAAGAATAAATTGCCTTTTTTTTTTTTTTTTTTAAACTTTACATATTAACTAAATTATACACCACACTTTTAAGGTTATTAACCGATTAATCAAAACAATAATCGGCCAACTAATCGATTATGAAAATAATCGTTGGTTGCAGCCCTAGATAACACTGAAAATACCAACTGAAACGTCTACATACCATTATACTATCTTACATACTGCTAGCAAACAAACCTAAAAAAAATTCCCCCGGGTAGAAGGACACCAATCCCGCACATGTGCTAGCCAGTAAATCTTATTGATTGCATGGTGCTGTGCTATCAGCAAAGTGTAAACAATATGATTCCCGGACTAGAACGCATGCGCAGTATTGGCAGCGTGTCATCAATGGGAGGAGGTGGCGGCTTAGACAACAAGGAAGCGGCTGGATCACTAGATGCCCTTAGTGTAGATGGCAGCTTGGGACAGAAGAGCCACTCGGAAAGTGGACCAGAATGCAAGGTAATGGTAGTGAATATGTTTAACAATTAAGGTAAAAAAAATAAAAATAAAAAACTGTGTCCTGTTTAACTTGTACAGGATCGGGGTGATGTTCCTCTTTAATACAACAATAAGATCTTACAGAACAAAGAAATGCAACCAACTAGATGTTAGCATTAGAAGACCAGAATAGTCACATGATGAATTTGGACTGTTTTCTTTTGGTCATTAATTTTTTCTCCCCTATAATACACGTCTTGTAATCACACAAATGTAAATCATAGAAGCTTGAAAAGTGGTTGTACACCCTGTACACCCTGTACAACCACTTTTACCTACAGGTAAGCCTAGATTAAGGCTTACCTGTAGGTGCTTGAAATACCTCCACTGTTTAGGAGATATTTACAAAAAAGCCGACCGCCGATGAGTACAGCGCATGCGCACTTTAGAAAGTGCAGATCATGCCATTTCTAATAGAGGTCATGCCGTGACTGGCGGCTCCCATGCGCATGCGCAGAAGTGACGTCATGCGACTCCGGCCAGTCACAGAGCCGGAGTTTGTGGAAGAGGAGTTGAAGATGGACGCTCGCTGCTAGTGGGGACAGCAGTGACATCGCAGGCTTCGGTTTCAGGTAAGCGACACATAATAGGCTACTATGTGATGCATTGAAGCAAATTAGGCTTTACTTTTGCAGGGAAATAAAGAGGAAGTAAAACCCACCAAGGTTTACTTCCACTTTGACATGTATCTAAAGATACGTGTTATCTGTATATATACATGATATACATGATATTTGGATACGGATTGGAAGGGGTTCAAACCCCCTGTCAAAGTTTCTATTGTTGTCTGTATCCATTGGGGAGATTTCCCTTCACTTCCTGGACTGGAGATACAACAGGAAATAACATCAGGGAAATTTCCCTCTTTGATAGTTGTTACCTGAACAAGTGTCACCATTTGAAGAGTTCCCCCTACCTTTTTGCTCTGGTAACAATTGTAAAATTTTGTATCCCTTCACTTTCTGTCTCATTGGCAATGGTGACTTGGACAATGAATGGGTGCCCCTCTCCTGGCAAAAGAAAACCTGACGGAGGGTCTAACGCAGGGGTCTCAAACTGGTGGCCCTCCAGCTGTTGCAGAACTACAAATCCCAATTGCAAGGCTGACAGTTACAAGCATGACTCCCATAGGCAGAGGCATAATGGGACTTGTAGTTCAGCAACAGCTGGAGGGGCGCCAGTTTGAGACCCCTGGTCTAACCCTTCCACACTGTATGCTTTGGTTTCAGATCCATATTGAATAGTCTTCAATAACCTGAAGAGTTCCTTCTCTAGCTGTGTGGAGACCCAGTTCTTACCTCTTCTGAGTATCACCGATGTCAGTGACGATGTCTACTACCTCATCCCGGTGGTCACTTAGCTGCTTGTTACAGGACATACTGTGAATGTTGATGATGTAAATCATGGAATCACTCGATCCGATCCACACATGAGTCGAGTCCACTCCCACCATACACCTCTGGAAGGAGACACAGTGTTACATGTCTGACATGAAATAAAAATAAATAGATATATTTATATATGTAGCAAGGTCCCCGGCCTCCTTTGGTCTAATGAGAACCTCCAGGGGCCAGGGATAGCTGACATCCTTCTGTATATGGTGGGTTGCAAGGCATAGTGGGTGCAGTACAAGGTATACTGATTGGGCGCCAGACACTTCTTGAATGCAAAAGAGATTTTATTTCTCTCAACAGAACTTTGGGAGAGAGGATTAGGGCCAGGACACCCTTAGGAAATTGCAAGATTAATTGTCAAACTCCGAGACAAACTGAAGGACAGCCATGCAGGGAAAGGCATCCAGCGAGACACCACATCTGCATGTGTAGGAATGCTGTCTCCTATGGCAACAGTCTTTAACCGGTTCTAACACAAAGTGTAACAGTTCCTTCACTTCCACTACAATCACCTCTTGTAGTTCTTCAGCCCACTGGGCTCCCAGTCTCTCTCACTAGACTAGATGATTCACTGCCACTGAATCCCTTGAGCTCCTCCAATCTTTACTGTAGTATCTTCCTCAAGCGTCACCCCCCACCTCTCTGCTCGGTCCCTGGCTTGGCACTCAAGACACTCCTCAAGCTTCACCCCACTGGCCTGCTCGGTCCCTGGCTTGGCACTCAAGACACTCCTCAAGCTTCACCCCACTGGCCTGCTCGGTCCCTGGCTTGACACACAAGGCTGCTCTGCAAGCGTCACCTCCGCTGGTTGGGTCCCTGGCTTGATATCCACTGGAGTTTCCAGATTCCTCACCATTCCCCGGTTAATGAGAATACTGCTCTGGTACTTGCTTCAGTTACTCACTGTGGTCCCTGGTAATTAGGCGGATAGTCCCTTACTGGCGACAACTTCCCCTCTACCTCCGACCAAGACAGGTTCTCCGGCCGGCAGAACTTCTGGTTGGACTGCAAGCCGCAATCCCAACCCTGCGCTGCTCTCTTGCTTCTGGATAGGCCCTCAGACAGCCTAGCAGCCAGTTGTGCCCGGGATAGGCCCAAACTCTGGCCTAGCAACCCGGGCAGCACAACACACGTCCACCCAGACAGCCGCCCAGGTGGCACAGAACACCGGTCACCTGACGCCACCCAAATATATAGGTTCTCCCAGCAGGCCAAGGGATTCAAGAAAATCCTTGCCCATCGGCTGAGATACCCATAATCTGACCTTGCATTGCCCTTCTTGTATCTAATGCCACCAGGTACCCGGCCACCTAGCGGCAGAAGAGAAAAGTGCAGCAATGCCAGACTTAGGGAGAAATCAATTGATCCCTAACAGTTAGCCAAGGTAGTTACTCCGGGCAGATAAATTTAGGAGCAACTCTGCCTAAACTCCAGGGTGCTACATATATTATCTGAATTCAGGGGCAGATGATATGGGCACAAGCTCTTTGCATCTAAGGGCGACCATCTGTCCCTGACTTCAGGTGATCGCTCTCTGTGCAATTACTTCCTATAACTGGCCCTCATCCTACTTATCCAACTGCACATAAGGCATTACTTACAAATAATTCCTCCTCTCCTTTTGCTTTCTCGGTTGAGGTTCCCCAAGGGTCTGCTCTTAGACCTCTCCTATTCTCCATCTACACCTCCTCCCTGGGTCAGATAAAATCTCTTTTTTTTTTCCCCACAAGAAACAGATAAAATCTCTTTAAAGGAGCCCTGGATGGCAGTAAAAGGTGTTGGATGGACATACACTTTCATTGGAACATAATGGGTGGTTTTACCCATTCCCCTCTGTAAGGCAGTACAGCCTAGTGCCACTTACCTCTCCAAAAATGCCACTTACCTCTCTGTGCCTCTGGTCAGCATAGGTAGAGATACAAATCTGACCCTTCCCCCATCCATATCAAAAATAACAAAATTTGGCCTTTAGGTATGAAGACCTCCAGCCCAAGATGCTTACCAGTTTAGCCTTTCCCACTTTCAGGCAATGTTGCTGGATGGACCAGGAGGAGGCGTTAAAGACAACCACCTTCCCCTCCCCCGTGGCGCACCACAGCTTAGGGGAGTCGTCCCGCCCGGACTTGTCCAGCTGCCCTGCAGAGAGAGACCCGGGTCAGAGTAGCAGATGATTGGGGTGAAGAAGGTGACTTTTACATTAGTGTGTTCCAGTTCTGCAGGTCATTTGTGATCAAATACTGAGCCGGGACATCCCACCACAGCACAATATAATTGTTAGTAATTATCACCGCTTCACACTCTCAGAAAATGCTACAGCCAGCTAAAAACATCCAAAAACACCCAAGGTGACAGCCGAATATATAATATGGGTTTACTGCGCCTGTATGGGTCCCACAGTCTGTGCCGAGGCCCCTTTCACACTGGGGGGGTAGGGGGCGTCGGCGGTAAAACAGCGCTATTTTTAGCGCTCTTTTACCACAGTATTCGGCCGCTAGCGGTGTGGTTTTAACCCCCTGCTGGCGGCCGAAAAAGGGTTAAAACCCCTCGTATAGCGCGGCTATAGCCACGGTATTACCGCGGTATAGCCGCGCTGTTCCATTGATTTCAATGGGCAGGAGCGGTGAAGGAGCGGTGAATACACCGCTCCTTCCCCGCTCCAAAGATGTGGCTTGCAGGAGATTTTTTCTTCTCCTGCCAGCGCACCGCTTCAGTGTGAAAGCCCTCGGACTTTCACACTGAACAAACAGCGGAGGCTGTTTAGGGGCGGTTTGCAGGCGCTATTTTTAGCGCAATAACGCCTGCAAACCGCCCCAGTGTGAAAGGGGCCTTAGAACGGGGGTCTCCAAACTTTCTAAAGGGCCATTTTTTGTCCTTCAGGCTATAGGCGGGCCGGCGGGAGTAGAAAAATCCTAGGGCTTGGTGATCAGTGAAAGCGGATAAATTGACTGTCAGTGGTCAATAGAAGGAAGAATATTGCCCCATCAGTGGTATTGACATTGTGACATTGGTGTCAGTGGAAGGAATAGTGTCCCATCATTGTTGTTAGCAGAGGGAATGGTGCCCCATCATTGGTATCGGTGGGAGTAATAGTGCCCCATCATCGGTGTCAGTGGAAGGAATAGTCCCTCATCATTGGTGTCAGTGAGAGGAATAGTGCCCCATCATTGGTGTTTAGCAGAAGTAATAGTGCCCCATCATTGGTATCAGTGAGAGGAATAGTGCCCCATCATTGGTATCAGTGAGAGGAATAGTGCCCCATCATTGGTATCAGTGAGAGGAATAGTGCCCCATCATTGGTGTTAGCGGAAGGAATAGTGCCCCATCATCAGTGTCAGTGGAAGGAATAGTGCCCCATCATTGGTGTCTATAGAAGGAATAGTGCCCCATCATTGGTGTCAGTGGAAGGAATAGTGCCCCATCATTGGTGTCAGTGGAAGGAATAGTGCCTCATCACTGGTGTCAGTGGGAGGAATAGTGCCCCATCATTGGTGTTAGCGGAAGGAATAGTGCCCCATCATTGGTGTCAGTGGAAGGAATAGTGCCCCATCATCGGTGTCTGTAGAAGGAATAGTGCCCCATCATCGGTGGCAGCAGGAGGAATAGTCCCTCATCATTGGTGTCAGTGAGAGGGATAGTGCCCCATCATTGGTGTCAGTGGAAGGAATAGTGCCCCATCATTGGTGTCAGTGGAAGGAATAGTGCCCCATCATTGGTATCAGTGAGAGGGATAGTGCCCCATCATTGGTGTCAGTGGAAGGAATAGTGCCCCATCATTGGTGTCAGTGGAAGGAATAGTGCCCCATCATTGGTGTCAGTGGAAGGAATAGTGCCCCATCATTGGTGTCAGTGGAAGGAATAGTGCCCCATCATTGGTGTCAGTGGAAGGAATAGTACCCCATCATTGGTATCAGAGGGAGGAATAGTACCCCATCATTGGCGTCAGTGGAAGGAATAGTACCCCATCATTGGTGTCAGTGGAAGGAATAGTGCCCCATCATTGGTGTCAGTGGAAGGAATAATGCCCCATCATTGGTGTCAGTGGAAGGAATAGTGCCCCATCATTGGTGTCAGTGGAAGGAATAGTGCCCCATCATTGGTGTCAGTGGAAGGAATAGTGCCCCATCATTGGTGTCAGTGGAAGGAATAGTGCCCCATCATTGGTGTCAGTGGAAGGAATAGTGCCCCATCATTGGTGTCAGTGGAAGGAATAGTGCCCCATCATTGGTGTCAGTGGAAGGAATAGTGCCTCATCACTGGTGTCAGTGGAAGGAATAATGCCCCATCATTGGTGTCAGTGGAAGGAATAGTGCCCCATCATTGGTGTCAGTGGAAGGAATAGTGCCCCATCATTGGTGTCAGTGGAAGGAATAGTGCCTCATCACTGGTGTCAGTGGGAGGAATAGTGCCCCATCATTGGTGTTAGCGGAAGGAATAGTGCCCCATCATTGGTGTCAGTGGAAGGAATAGTGCCCCATCATTGGTGTCTGTAGAAGGAATTGTGCCCCATCATCGGTGGCAGCAGGAGGAATAGTCCCTCATCATTGGTGTCAGTGAGAGGAATGGTGCCCCAACATTGGTGTTAGCGTAAGGAATAGTGCCCCATCATTGGTATCAGTGAGAGGGATAGTGCCCCATCATTGGTGTCAGTGGAAGGAATAGTGCCCCATCATTGGTGTCAGTGGAAGGAATAGTGCCCCATCATTGGTGTCAGTGGAAGGAATAGTGCCCCATCATTGGTGTCAGTGGAAGGAATAGTGCCCCATCATTGGTGTCAGTGGAAGGAATAGTGCCCCATCATTGGTGTCAGTGGAAGGAATAGTACCCCATCATTGGTATCAGAGGGAGGAATAGTACCCCATCATTGGTGTCAGTGGAAGGAATAGTACCCCATCATTGGTGTCAGTGGAAGGAATAGTACCCCATCATTGGCGTCAGTGGAAGGAATAGTACCCCATCATTGGTGTCAGTGGAAGGAATAGTGCCCCATCATTGGTGTCAGTGGAAGGAATAATGCCCCATCATTGGTGTCAGTGGAAGGAATAGTGCCCCATCATTGGTGTCAGTGGAAGGAATAGTGCCCCATCATTGGTGTAAGTGGGAGGAATAGTGCCCCATCATTGGTGTCAGTGGAAGGAATAGTGCCCCATCATTGGTGTCAGTGGAAGGAATAGTGCCCCATCATTGGTGTCAGTGGAAGGAATAGTGCCCCATCATTGGTGTCAGTGGGAGGAATAGTGCCCCATCATTGGTGTCAGTGGAAGGAATAATGCCCCATCATTGGTGTCAGTGGAAGGAATAGTGCCCCATCATTGGTGTCAGTGGAAGGAATAGTGCTCCATCATTGGTGTCAGTGGAAGGAATAGTGCTCCATCATTGGTGTCAGTGGAAGGAATAGTGCCCCATCATTGGTGTCAGTGGAAGGAATAGTGCCCCATCATTGGTGTCAGTGGAAGGAATAGTCCTTCTCATTGGTGTTAGTAGAAGGAATCAATCACAGGAATAGGCCGGTGGAAGGCAGGCAAAGGGCCGCAATTTGGGGACCACTGAGACATAAAGACAACATCCCTCCACTGGACACTAGGGGGTGGCACCAGCGGTGGCTTTGGAAGCCGTGGCATGTCCATAATGATGCATCTGAGGGTCTGTGCAGAAGTGTTAGAGGGGGAAGCTCCAAGCCTCTCAATATACAAACTGTAATAACTGTTATCCGGTTTCCCTTTTGCAAAATTTTCCCATAATGCTCCTTATGTGGCCAGAGAAGCTGAAGGCGATGTAAGAGGAGTCAGAAGACTCTTTGTTGCTCAGGAGACAGAAAAATGTCGGTCTTTTTTAGTTTCTTTAGCAAAACATAAAAACCCCAGTGGTGATGAAATACCACCAAAAGAAAACTCTATTTGTGGGAAGAAAATGATAAAAGTTTCATTTGGGTACAGTGTAACATGACCGCGCAATTGTCATTCAAAGTGAGACAGCGCTGAAAGCTGAAAAACGGCCTGGGCAGGAAGGGGGTGAAAGTGTCTGGTATTGAAGTGGTTCAAGAGGAATGTTGCAGGGTCTGCATCCCTGTAGAAGTGATTAACCCTTCGGGAGTATCTCACCAAAAAGGACATTTTTCTTGAAGGGGATGCCTAAAATCTGACTTGTAACTTAGTGCAGACTTCTGGGAAAAACAGTGAGCCAATCACACAAGCAGGACATTACATTTCTGGGGGGCGTCCTGTACACCATCATTGTACAGAAGACCTCCAGGTCGCCATATTGCATTTTACAGAAAATCACAGCACTGGAGATTGAAAAGGAAAAGGAAAGGTCATTTTTAATAACGATCAATTGCAAGTATCACCTGTGTAGCAATTTTATATGCTATATAAATTTTTATTTGCTACATTTTTTTCCCTATAAACACAGAGTTACCCTTTAAGATATCCATTATTAAGCGAACACAAGGATAAGGCTTTCTGATTCAGTCATGTTCAAATCTTATTGGACTGAAATTGGGCTGCTGGTAACTGTCTAGTAACTGTCACTTTTTGTTTTTTAATACATAAAACGTATCCTGGTGTGTTGGCTTTGTAAACTGAACCCCAATGTATCAATAATGTACAAGCAGCAGAGAACATATTGGAGGTTCTCAGATCTGTACCTTTCAGCACTGATATGATCCCAGGAAAATCCGACTGCGCATATATGTATATATCTATATATATATATATATATATATATATATATATATCTCGATATATATATATATATATATATAGATATATATATATATATATATATATCTAGATATCTAGATATATATATCTAGATATCTAGATATATATATATATATATCTAGATATATATATATATATATATATATATATATATTTTTTTTTTTTTTTAATTTAAGTTTTTTAGATTTTTATATTTTTTTATATATATATATATATATAGAAAAAACACATGGAACGATGCTTGATGCCAAAAAGTGTCCTTTTACTGAAAAGTTAATCCATTAATTGTTTCAAAATACAAGCAAGCCACTGTACAGTTCCGAGCACAACTCGCTCTTCGTCAGGCTTTTCAGGCTGTGTGTGAAAGGCTAAACCACACTGTGTTCCTTTATCCACACCCAGTCTGATACACACCTGTGTCACATAATTAATTATCCTATACAAAACACCTAAAACCATTCCAAATTTAACCCTATTAAATAAACCTACTACCCTAAAACCATCCTAAATTCCCCAATAGGGGATAATCTACAAGATAGGTTCATCATATTACATCTCAAATATCCTCATCATATCACTTATGAACCAATTATATTATCTCATTTAATTAGCTCGGTGTTTTGTAAATATTTCTCATAAATATACATATGTTGCTATTTCTATATATGTCTCAAGTTTCTTCATGGATTCCAGTTGATATCCTGCTATCTAGTATTTCCAACGGGAGCCTTTTGTGATCAATCTAAAGAAAATATAACATATTCAAAAATAGTCATACCTCTAATCAATCTTATACTATAAATTTTTAAACAAACAGAAACAAATCATAGTCCCTATTCATACCATCAGGGTACAGGGACTGTAATTTGTTGATCCACCAAACTTCACGTCTTTTTAGTTTCAAAATCCTATCACCCCCTCTTTTGTCATGGGGAATCTCTTCTAAAACCATAAAGCGTAGATCTGTGTCTTTGTGGCCCATTTCTGAGAAGTGACGCGATACAGGTAAACTTGATTGAGGATGTCTAATTGTACTACGGTGTTGTGCGATACGGTCTTTAATTTTTTGGGTGGTTTCCCCCACGTAAAGGAGATTACAGGGGCATGTGAGAATGTAAATTACATATGATGACTGACAGGTGTAAAAACCATTAATGATTATTTTCTTATTAGTCCTAGGATGAGAAAAGTTATTCCTTTTGATAACTAAATTGCATTGAATGCAATTGAGACAGGGGTAACAGCCTTTTCTTTTACTGCCAAGAAAGGTCATCTTTTTCTCATCCTGCCTCTCTGGTTTAAATTCGGATCGCACTAAAAGGTCGCGCAAGGTTTTATTGCGCCGGTATGCCTTCATCGGAGTTAACTGAAACTCCTCTATATGAGGATAGGATCGTTTCAATATCGTCCAATGTTTTCTTAATACATTAAAGATCCTCTCGCTATAACTGTTAAACTGAAAGACAAATGGAATTCGAGGTTTGTCAACTGAGTATCTTTTCCTATTGGGAATTTCAATAGGATTCAAAATCTTATTTAATTCGTGTCGGATTATGTTTTCTGGGTAGCCCCGCTCCTTAAATTTGCAGCACATTTCATCTAATCTTTCATTTTTAACTGTAGTATCACTCACTATTCGCGTCACTCTGAGAAGCTGGCTTCTGATAATAGAACTAAAGACATGAGGGGGATGATAGCTGTCATATCTCAATAGCTGATTCCTATCTGTAGGTTTCGTGTATATGTCAGTTTCAATCCGTCCCTGTTTTATATATGCCCGTATATCTAGAAAGGGGACCGAATCTCCACCAATATGAATCTTGAACTGGATCTCTGGTGAAATACTATTGATCATCTCATCAAACATTTTGAGTGATTCAATGTTGCCCCGCCATATGACAAAAATGTCATCTATATAACGCCACCAGGTGGCGCAATGTTCCCGAAACAGATCATTCACAAAAATATATTTTTGCTCAAAATCATGCATAAATGAACAAGCATATGGCGGGGCAACATTAGAACCCATGGCTACCCCCGTCATGTCTTTAGTTCTATTATCAGAAGCCAGCTTCTCAGAGTGACGCGAATAGTGAGTGATACTACAGTTAAAAATGAAAGATTAGATGAAATGTGCTGCAAATTTAAGGAGCGGGGCTACCCAGAAAACATAATCCGACACGAATTAAATAAGATTTTGAATCCTATTGAAATTCCCAATAGGAAAAGATACTCAGTTGACAAACCTCGAATTCCATTTGTCTTTTAGTTTAACAGTTATAGCGAGAGGATCTTTAATGTATTAAGAAAACATTGGACGATATTGAAACGATCCTATCCTCATATAGAGGAGTTTCAGTTAACTCCGATGAAGGCATACCGGCGCAATAAAACCTTGCGCGACCTTTTAGTGCGATCCGAATTTAAACCAGAGAGGCAGGATGAGAAAAAGATGACCTTTCTTGGCAGTAAAAGAAAAGGCTGTTACCCCTGTCTCAATTGCATTCAATGCAATTTAGTTATCAAAGGGAATAACTTTTCTCATCCTAGGACTAATAAGAAAATAATCATTAATGGTTTTTACACCTGTCAGTCATCATATGTAATTTACATTCTCACATGCCCCTGTAATCTCCTTTACGTGGGGGAAACCACCCAAAAAATTAAAGACCGTATCGCACAACACCGTAGTACAATTAGACATCCTCAATCAAGTTTACCTGTATCGCGTCACTTCTCAGAAATGGGCCACAAAGACACAGATCTACGCTTTATGGTTTTAGAAGAGATTCCCCATGACAAAAGAGGGGGTGATAGGATTTTGAAACTAAAAAGACGTGAAGTTTGGTGGATCAACAAATTACAGTCCCTGTACCCTGATGGTATGAATAGGGACTATGATTTGTTTCTGTTTGTTTAAAAATTTATAGTATAAGATTGATTAGAGGTATGACTATTTTTGAATATGTTATATTTTCTTTAGATTGATCACAAAAGGCTCCCGTTGGAAATACTAGATAGCAGGATATCAACTGGAATCCATGAAGAAACTTGAGACATATATAGAAATAGCAACATATGTATATTTATGAGAAATATTTACAAAACACCGAGCTAATTAAATGAGATAATATAATTGGTTCATAAGTGATATGATGAGGATATTTGAGATGTAATATGATGAACCTATCTTGTAGATTATCCCCTATTGGGGAATTTAGGATGGTTTTAGGGTAGTAGGTTTATTTAATAGGGTTAAATTTGGAATGGTTTTAGGTGTTTTGTATAGGATAATTAATTATGTGACACAGGTGTGTATCAGACTGGGTGTGGATAAAGGAACACAGTGTGGTTTAGCCTTTCACACACAGCCTGAAAAGCCTGACGAAGAGCGAGTTGTGCTCGGAACTGTACAGTGGCTTGCTTGTATTTTGAAACAATTAATGGATTAACTTTTCAGTAAAAGGACACTTTTTGGCATCAAGCATCGTTCCATGTGTTTTTTCTATCATTTATGGTGGAATTTTGGTAGTCCACCTTGACGGTGCTTTGATTGAACAAGGACTTCAAGATAAGAGGGTAACCCACCTGATGTTCATTTATATATATATATATATATATATATATATATATATATATATATATATATATATATATATATATATATATTTTTTTTTTTTTTTATTTATTTTTTTTTTATGGTTGAACTAGATGGACTTGTGTCTTTTTTCAACCTGACTAACTATGGAACTATGATATTTTTCGTACCCTAAAATCTGGCAATACAGGGACTGGAAGAGTTAATGTTATTCTTGCTCTGCGGGGGAGGGACTTCAGAACAAACATCCTAAATGAGAGGGGAAAAAGGCAGGCACTGTAAGTGTCCCATCCATGGCCTTACCTGGGGTATAGAGCAATACGTCCACAGACTGAGTGGTGGTCTCCCCGGCTGAAGGGTTTATCCTGTGCTTCAGAGTCTCAGAGGTGGTCTTTGGAATCATCATAGGAACTACAAAGGAAAAAAAAAAAAACACAACAAACTGAAACAAGGCATAGCTCCAGGCACACAGATACACTATATTGCCAAAAGTATTGGGACGCCTGCCTTTACACACACATGAACTTTAATGGCATCCCAGTCTTAGTCTGTAGGGTTCAATACTGAGTTGGCCCACCCTTTGCAGCTATAACAGCTTCACCTCTTCTGGGAAGGCTGTCCACAAGGTTTAGGAGTGTGTCTATGGGAATGTTTGACCATTCTTCCAGAAGCACATTTGTGAGGTCAGGTACTGATGTTGGACCAGAAGGCCTGGCTCGGGGTCTCCTCTCTAATTCATCCCAAAGATGTTCTATCGGGTTGAGGTGCAGACCAGTCAAGTTCCTCCACCCCAAACTCACTCATCCATGTCTTTAGACACCTTGCTTTGTGCACTGGTCCAAATCATTTGGTGGAGGGGGGATTATGGTGTGGGGGTTGTTTTTCAGGGGTTGGGATTGGCCCCTTAGGTCCAGTGAAGGGAACTCTTAAGGCGTCAGCATACCAAGACATTTTGGTCAATTTCATACTCCCAACTTTGTGGGAACAGTTTGGGGATGGTCCCTTCCTGTTCCATGACTGCGGACCAGTGAAGTAAAGTCAGATGTTTGTTCCCAGCCAGTGACTTCATAAGTCTCTTCTACTGAAGGCAGACTCTTCCCTCCTATACTACAGGTCCAGTATAATAAAACTCACCTTCGTTCCTCATCCTGTCGAAGTGTGAGAGCTTGGACGCGGCATAAATTGATTTTGCAGTCTGGAGAGCTCCAACCACAGCGTTCATGAGCAGGACATTGGTGAGAGCCTCCTGTACATACTGAGGATCCTACAGAATGAAAGAGGAAGTGTGAGAAACTACCACAATCATAATATGACTGTATGTATGACAATGTATTCTTGTACAGCAAGTATGAGAAACAGACCCTCCCTGAAACCCTAACACTAATCCTCCCTGTAACCCTAATACCAATCCTCTCTCCACCCCAAACCCTCCCTGTAACTGTAACCCTAACACTAACCCTCCCTGTAACTGTAACCCTAACACTAATCCTCCCTGTAACCCTAACACCAATCCTCCCTGTAATCCTAATATCAATCCTCTCTGCAACCCTAACCCTCCCTGTAACTGTAACCCTAACACTAACCCTCCCTGTAACTGTAACCCTAACACTAATCCTCCCTGTAACCCTAACACCAATCCTCCCTGTAATCCTAATACCAATCCTCTCTGCAACCCTAACCCTCCCTGTAACTGTAACCCTAACACTAACCCTCCCTGTAATCCTAATGCCGCGTACACACGGTCGGACTTTTCGTCTACAAAAGTCCGACGGATGCCGTCGGACCAAAGCTGGCTGACAATCTGATCGTGTGTGGGCTTCCCCAGACTTTCAGCGGACTTTTTCAGCCGCAAATCTGACAGACTTTAGATTTGAAACAGGCTTCAAATCTTTACGTCGTAACTACGCCGGACCCAGAAATCCGCTCGTCTGTATGCTAGTCCGACGGACAAAAACCCACGCTAGGGCAGCTACTGACTACTGGCTATCAACTTCCTCATTTTAGTCCGTTGTACGTCATCACGTACGAATCCGTCGGACTTTTGTGTGATCGTATGTAGGCAAGTCCGTTCGTTAGAAAGTCTGCCGCAGGTCCGCCAAAAGTCCGCCGAAAGTCTGTCGGACAGGCTGTTGGACTTTTGTAGCCGAAAAGTCCGACCGTGTGTACGCGGCATAACACTACCCTATACTGTAACCCTAACACTAATCCTCCCTGTAATCCTAACACTATCCTATACTGTAACCCTCACACTACCCTATACTGTAACCCTAATGCCGCATACACATGACCGGACTTTACGGCATACTTTGCCCGGCGGACTTTGACGGACTTTACGACGGACTTTCCGAATGAACGGTCTTGCCTACACACGATCATACCAAAGTCCGACGGATTCGTACGTGATGACGTATGACCGGACTAAAACAAGTAAGTTCATAGCCAGTAGCCAATAGCTGCCCTAGCGTCGGTTTTGTCCGTCGGACTAGCATACAGACGAGCGGACTTCGATCGGATTCAAGTCTATCAAATAGATTTGAAACATGTTTCAAATCTAAGTCCGTCAACCTTTTGATAAAACAAAGTCCGCTGGAGCCCACACACGATCGAATTCCGGTATGCCGGACCAAGTATGCCATAAAGTCCAATCGTGTGTACGTGGCATAACACTACCCTATACTGTAACCGTCACACTAATCCACCCTGTAATCCATACACTACCCTATACTGTAACCCTCACACTACCCTCCCTGCAACCCTCACACTAATGCCGCGTACACACGATCGGACTTTACGGCAGACTTGGTCCGGCGTACCGGATTTCGTCGGACAATTCGATCGTGTGTGGGCTCCAGCGGACTTTGTTTTCTCAAAAGTTGGACGGACTTAGATTTGAAACATGTTTCAAATCTACCCGACGGACTCGAGTCCGGTCGAAAAGTCCGCTCGTCTGTATGCTAGTTCGACGGACAAAAAGCCACGCTAGGGCAGCTATTGGCTACTGGCTATGAACTTCCTTATTTAAGTCCGGTCGTACGTCATCACGTACGAATTCGTCGGACTTTGGTGGATTGTGTGTAGGCAAGTCTGTTCATTCAGAAAGTCCGTCGTAAAGTCTGTCGAAAAGTCCGCCGGGCAAAGTATGCCGTAAAGTCCAGTCGTATGTACGCGACATAACCCTCCCAGTAACCCTCACACTAACCCTCCATGTAATCCTAACACCACCCTATACTGTAACTCTCACACTAAATCTCCCTGTAACCCTAACTCTTCTTGTAACCCTCACACACTAATACTTCCTGTAATCCTAATACTACCCTATCATGTAACCCTCCTGGTAACCCTAACACTAAGCCTCTCAGTAACCCTCACATAATCCCCCCATAGCCCTCACACTAGCCCCTACGTAACCCAGTGGCAGCCCGCCCATTAGGGGGGCGCACATGCGCCGCGACCCCTATACATGCGTCAAGCCCCCTTATCTACCTACAGGGAGCCCCAAATTATAGAGCACCAGCCGCCACTGCTGTAACCCTAACACTAACACTCTGACACTAAAGGTCCAAGTACCAGACACAGGGGAAGGTCCCAGCGAGTTCTGCCAGCCTACACTAGAATAAATTGCTGAATGAGCCGACAATTATGATTGCAGTGGAAAAAGTTCAGGAAATCAATGTCTCTCGAAGCATGGCAGCCAGGACTTCCACCGAATATTCATCAACCTACCTTGTGGTTGTCGGCCATCTTCCTCCCCGCCCACATCTCTTTGATCATCAGATTCCACAGCTCACATTCACCCTTTAGATTGGCCTCAAACGTCTCTTTCCTGGTGGAGGCCTTAATCCTGAGTGTTGGGATTCGTAACAGCAGGAAGGCCGACATAGAGACTTTTACATCCTGGAGAACATGGGAGAGACTTGGAGTTGGAACGTGAACTTAATAGCAACATACACACTCAAAATACCTCTACACAGATTTACTGACATATTATATTGTGTCCGGCCACAGTTGTGAGCCCCACTCCCTCTGCCACACCGCATAGCATTTCTTGTTACTACTTCCTGGTTACTAATCTGTTTTTTTGGATCATGAAATGACATCACCATACCGCAGAGGTCCTCCCTGTGTTCTCCTTCACCTACAAATTGCCTAAACTCCCCCTTACAGCCCCAAGTACCTGAAAACATGGTAATTTAGCAGCCCTCTGCACACTGCCGAGCTCAAAACACAATGTTCTGTCCAATGAAAAGCCAGTAAGAACTTGGCACTTGGATGAAAGAATGTACCAGCTTACACCCTGTTTAGAGAGACATCAGCATGCTTTTTACCTGTAGCGCTGGTAGATTTTTAATCTACTGCCGATAGGTAAATTTAGTGGGTTATCTGTTCATACATAGTCAGATTTGCCTCTGTTCCAGCTCGGCTGAGTTGCATGTAATTTCACACTGTGCCTGTGGGTGTCGTTGTTACTATGGGCCAGTGTTGGAAAGGCAACACGTTGAAGTGTAAGAGTGCTCCTCTGTCCCGGGGATAACTCGGTGGAGGAGGTCCTCCGAGTTGCATCCTGGGAGAGGGTATTTATGGGACAGACGCCATGTTTTGAGGTCGTTTTCCGTCCACCTGCTGGCCCTCCTGGCCGACAGGTATGCGCTAAGAGTACTACCTCGTGGTCCTCCGATCGGGAGGCCCACGTCACTGCGGCATGTGGGTGGGCCCAGAAGCCTGTCTGGGGCCTACCACAGCGGCAGAGGAATGGTCCTGAGCTGTCTATCCTGTGTGAAGAAGCTAGACAACCGAGGAGATCCCAGGTGAGGACCCATCATGGAAGGATCAAGCAGAGTGCTGGTCTGGAGAGGGGCCTGGTGACTCAGTTGGAGGACGTATCCTAAAGTAATCATACTGCATAGTACTACCGGGTTGGCTTAAAGGTTCTAGTGCTGTGTTTGCTATTCACCGTAAACCATTACATCCTGTGGCAGAGGATCGTACGGGTTTTGTGCCAATCAAGTCTGTGGCAGAGACTTTTGTTCGTGCTACGTACTGGCTCTAGACAAGTGAGAGAGGCCTATCCAGGCGAGCAAAGACTTAAATTCTACAGAGAGAGTGTAATCAGCTACAAGCTTTCAATTCCTAAAGTTACTAAAGTTCCTAAAGTTTATTAAAGCATTGGAAAAGATACTCAAGTGTCCGGTGCCTGCATTGTTTGGTGGTAAACTCAACGGGACCCTAGACCCAGTTCTGGTGAAATAAAGGTAGCGAAGGTGACGGTAACAGCCCGCTTTAAACCAACAGCTCCACCGAGAGTTATTGCTACATACCTATAACAGTTGCCTTTCCCTTAAGGCCTACCAGTAGTTGGATTACCCCAGACTTAAGGCATGGTACTACGTTTACAGAACCCAAATGCTCCCCCGAAACCCCTAGAGAGAGAGTTAATGTACTGTATCAGATGGCTTCAGGGTGCAGAGAAATCAAAGGAAGGCTTAGTATGCAGGAGCAACCAGAACTAGTTGGACACTGGTTAGAGACTGGTTAGACACCAAGCTTGCAGGGGTTGAGGCAGGCAGTAAGCAATGACAGAGTCCATTATCGAGGCAAAGGGTCAAGGAAGGTAGCAATCAGTATAAAAATCTCTATTCAGGCAAAGAGTCAGGGCAGGTGGCGATCAGTAGTGTGAACTGTATCCAGACAAAAGGGTCAAGGCAGGTAGCGATCAGTATTGTGATCTGTATCCAAAGGGTCAGGACAGGAGGCGATCAGTAGTGTGATCTGTATCCAAAGGGTCAGGACAGGTGGCAATCAGTAGTGTGATCTGTATCCAGACAAAGTGTCAGGGCAGGTGGCGATCAGTAGTGTGATCTGTATACAAAGGGTCAGGGCAGGTGGCGATCAGTAATGTGATCTGTATCCAGACAAAGGGTCAGGGCAGGTATCGATCAGTAGTGTGATCTGTATCCAAAGGGTCAGGGCAGGTGGCAATCAGTAGTGTGATCTGTATCCAAAGGGTCAGGGCAGGTGGCGATCAGTAGTGTGATCTGTATCCAAAGGGTCAGGGCAGGTGGCGATCAGTAGTGTGATCTGTATCCAGACAAAGGGTCAGGGCAGGTGACGATCAGTAGTGTGATCTCTATCCAAAGGGTAAGGGCAGGTGGCAATCAGTAGTGTGATCTGTATCCAGACAAAGGGTCGGGGCAGGTGGCGATTAGTACTGTGATCTGTAGACGCCGGCTACAGTCAAACAATGTCCTGCCTCCTGGATCAGCTCCTATAATAGGCGTCACACTGGTCCAATTTCCCATTATTGGAACAGTGTGACGTCGATCATAGGAGCCAATCCAGCAGGCGGGACTTTGTTTGACAGTTGCTTCAGTGAGTGTGCCGTTACCGCGAGCATGCGCGGGAGTGACGTCATCGCGGCTCCAGCCAATCACAGCGCCGGAGCCGCTATGCATACTAGCTCATTATGCCTTTGTGTTGCAGATGTTAGTTTTTTGGTTTTTTTTTTCTAAGCAGGTTTACAACCACTTTAAGAGCTATGTGTGGAAGTGACGTTTTGACATCGCTTCCGCCCTGCAATGGTATGGAGACGGGTGGGGGCCATCTTCCCTCTCACTCAACTCCATACCCAGCAAGGAAGAAGATCCGATCACCTCCACTGATGCTGACGGCTCCGGTGAGCGGCGGAGGGCACCGGAGCGTGGCTGGAGGGGGGGTGCCCCTCTCCCACCACCGATAAAAGCGATCTTGCTGCGAATCCGCCGCAGAGACCGCTATTATCGGAAACCGGACCGCCGGACGAAGAAGAGGATACTGGGAGTTATAGCAGCTAGCTGCTGCCATGACAACGATATTCCACTTCAAAGTTAGGACGTATATCTGCATGCGGCGGTCTGGAAGTGGTTAAGCTAATACGGCGCTCCTTCTCTTCACTACCAATGCTGAAGAGAGCAACAGGTGAGGAAAGTAAAGGTGAGTATATGCAGCAGGGGAGGCGAGGGCTTTACAGCAAACCTGTTGCGGTGGCTGCGAAACCCCGCCCCCCGTCATCAACCTTAATAAACAGGACCCAGGTACTCTACATTGCACAATAACATTACCGCCCCATACACCAGCTCTCACCTCTATATTCCTAAATATGGCGATTTCCTCGTAGCTCTGCCTGCCCTCAATCAGAAGAAAGAGTCTTTTCTGAGTCATGGCGATCTTCCCCACTCCAAGGTTGGTTTTCACCGAACTGGACAACTTGTACACAAATTCATTCTGGTCCAGCCTCTCGGCGACAATGGATGGCAGGTCAACCTCCTCCGCTTCTGCCTCCGTCTCCTTCCAGCAGTTGTAGAAATCTCTGAAGATATCCGGGTCTATCTGCTTCTGGTGACCTTCAGGGGAAAAAGGCAGATTGAAAATTGTTGTCATTCTTAAAAAAAAAAAAAAAAAAAAAAAAAAGGTTTTGGACTCCGTAAGATAGGGTAAGAACCCCCTTTCACTTTGTGTGCCATCTTTATCAGGCTGGGAAAAATTTACCTCCACTTCCTGTCCTGGAGACACAGCAGGAAGTTAGAGGAAATCTCTCCAAAGTGACTGTTTTTTCAACAGAACTAGTGTCCTCATTGGAAGATTTCCCCTCTATTCCCGTTTTGCTGACATCTCAAAATTCAGGACAAATGAGGATGAACCTCCCAAGAAGGGGCAATGTAGCAATAAAAACTTGACAGTGGTTCTAATCCAAAAAAAAAAAAAAAAAGGTTTTGGGTTTACATAGAGCAGGGATATGCACATAGCGGACCTCCAGCTGTTGCAGAACTACAAGTCCCATGAGGCATAGCAAGTCTCTGACAGCCACAAGCATGACACCCAGAGGCAGAGGCATGATGGGACTTGTAGTTTTACAACAGCTGGAGGTCCGCTAATTGCATATCCCTGACATAGACTTTACAGATGACCTCCGGCCTTCCCTTCAGTCTTGCACAGTTGTATATAACTCCACCCAGGAGCCAGCCCACTGCTTACATCAAGACTGAGATGTCTTCCCTGTTGGCCCCTCACACCAGCCGTGATTTGTCTGCATACTATAGAGGAGCACTGAGGCCCAGTGAAGACATCATTGGATCAAAAATAAGGAATGCAATAAAAATGGAAAGGATTATTAAAAATGGAATTAACATGTTATTGGAGGGAGGAACCAAGGAATGAAAAATGTAAGCAGAATAAATTTCAGCTTTGGGAATGCTGGGAAGACGGCTGCTCTGCCCCTTACCGACAGTTAGAGCGTCAAACAAGCGGTGTATGGTGTCAATGTCCTTCACAATCCCGGACTCTTGGATCCGGCGTACAAAGTCCTCCAGATGCAGGTGGGTCCTGGGAAGCTCAAACTTCTTGACGTGGTCGTCGGCCCTGGGGACGTCCCTCTCCTTATCCAGCACCTGGCTGATCAGCCTCTTCAGCTCTTGCCGGTTCTCGGCTTGTTGGCGCTCAGACGCCGGCAGGGACAGGATGACTTTTCTTACCAGTTCGGTGGGGAAGATGCGCAGGTCGGTCTTGTACAAGTTCTGGAAGTCGGACAGAGCGCTGAGGAGTTTTCCCTGCATGAGGAAGACCAGACCCCGGAGGTAGAAGTATCGGGCTAGGAGAGCAGAGTTCTCCGGAGGAAGACAAGTGATCTCCTTACTGAGGAAGTTGTTCAGGTCCGTATAATACGTTTGAACGCATTGTCGCATCAGAGGGTAATGGACCAGAGGTAGCTTGAAGGTGTAAAAGGGTTTTCCGGTCGGCCTGAACCCTGTACAATAAAGGGAAATTCTTAGTGCAATGTACAGTAACCTTCATAGAGCAACACACTCTACTAATAAATGACAAAATAACATATAGGTATAATGAGATGTTTAAGTGATACTAAAGGATTTTTTTTTTGTGTAATAATAATCATGTTATACTTACCTACTCTGTGTAATGGTTTTACACAGATCAGCCCCAATCCTCCTCTTCTCGTGTCCCCTGCTAGCGCTTTGGGCTTCTCCCCCCTGCTGAGTGCCCCCATAACAACCTGCTTGCTATGGGGGCATTCAATCGTGTTCGCACCCGAATTCCGCTCTGTGTGTCCATTGACACGCTCCCGAGCCCCCCCCCGTGTGTCCATTCACACGCTCCCGCGCTCCCTTCTGTGTGTCCATTAACACGCTCCCGCGCCCCGCTCTGTGTGTTAATTGACACTCTCCCGAGCCCCGTTCTGTGTGTCTAACGACGCGCTCCCGAGCCCCATTCTGTGTGTCTACTGTGTGTCCACTGACATGCTCCCGAGCCCCGCTCTGTGTGTCTGACACGCTCTCGAGCCCTGCTCTGTGCGTCTACCGACACGCTCCCGAGCCCCGCTCTGTGCGTCTACCGACACGCTCCCGAGCCCCGCTCTGTGCGTCTACCGACACGCTCCCGAGCCCCGCTCTGTGCGTCTACCGACACGCTCCCGAGCCCCGCTCTGTGCGTCTACCGACACGCTCCCGAGCCCCGCTCTGTGTCTACCGACACGCTCCCGAGCCCCGCTCTGTGTCTACCGACACGCTCCCGAGCCCCGCTCTGTGTGTCTACCGACACGCTCCCGAGCCCCGCTCTGTGTGTCTACCGACACGCTCCCGAGCCCCGCTCTGTGTGTCTACCGACACGCTCCCGAGCCCCGCTCTGTGTGTCTACCGACACGCTCCCGAGCCCCGCTCTGTGTGTCTACCGACACGCTCCCGAGTCCCGCTCTGTGTGTCTACCGACAGGCTCCCGAGCCCCGCTCTGTGTGTCTACCGACAGGCTCCCGAGCCCCGCTCTGTGTGTCTGCCGACACGCTCCCGCGCCCCGCTCTGTGTGAATGCCGACACGTTCCCGCGCCCCGCTCTGTGTGTCTACTGACACTCTCCTGCGCCCCGCTCTGTGTGTCTACTGACACGCTCCCGCGCCCCGCTCTGTGCATCTACTGGCACGCTCCCGAGCCCCGCTCTGCGTGTCTACTGGCACGCTCCCGAGCCCCGCTCTGTGTGTCTACCGACACGCTCCCGAGCCCCGCTCTGTGTGTCTACCGACAGGCTCCCGAGTCCCGCTCTGTGTGTCTACCGACAGGCTCCCGAGTCCCGCTCTGTGTGTCTACCGACAGGCTCCCGAGCCCCGCTCTGTGTGTCTACCGACAGGCTCCCGAGTCCCGCTCTGTGTGTCTACTGACACGCTCCCGAGCCCCGCTCTGTGTGTCTGCCGACACGCTTCCGCGCCCCGCACTGTGTGAATGCCGACACGTTCCCGCGCCCCGCTCTGTGTGTCTACTGACACTCTCCCGCGCCCCGCTCTGTGTGTCTACTGACACTCTCCCGCGCCCCGCTCTGTGTGTCTACTGACACTCTCCCACGCCCCGCTCTGTGTGTCTACTGACACTCTCCCGCGCCCCGCTCTGTGTGTCTACCGACACGCTCCCGAGCCCCGCTCTGTGTGTCTACCGACACGCTCCCGAGTCCCGCTCTGTGTGTCTACCGACACGCTCCCGAGTCCCGCTCTGTGTGTCTACCGACAGGCTCCCGAGCCCCGCTCTGTGTGTCTGCCGACACGCTCCCGCGCCCCGCTCTGTGTGAATGCCGACACGTTCCCGCGCCCCGCTCTGTGTGTCTACTGACACTCTCCTGCGCCCCGCTCTGTGTGTCTACTGACACGCTCCCGCGCCCCGCTCTGTGCATCTACTGGCACGCTCCCGAGCCCCGCTCTGCGTGTCTACTGGCACGCTCCCGAGCCCCGCTCTGTGTGTCTACCGACACGCTCCCGCGCCCCGCTCTGTGTGTCTACTGACACTCTCCCGCGCCCCGCTCTGTGTGTCTACCGACACGCTCCCGAGCCCCGCTCTGTGTGTGTACTGACACTGGGCTTTTTGTGATCTATTACTACTAAAGTAAAAAAGACCATATAAAATTATGAAAATCAACCAGTTATCCTTATTTTCCATTAATTCATATAGAATAAAAATGCCAGGAGAGTATGAACCCCCCCCAATGATTACATTCGGGAAAAAGGACGCCCCATGGTGATCTCATTTTTTGTCACAATATTTTGTGAAATGAAGAAACTTGCTGGTACTGAGGGGGTTAAAACATGTAACTTGGAAATGGTGCACCAGATACAGCGCACGGTATGCAGGATATAGGGGGGGGGGAAGAATGTGCAGACTAAGGGAGATGAAGGGGTTATTATACCGGTACAAAGCAGTATTTACATTTGTGACTGCTGTGATTGGCTATGGCAGCAATCACAAGGCAAAGAGACACTCTAATTGGTCTGTGCATTTTTCTTGTGATCTGCACTGACTAATGGCAGTGTTGTTAGTTTTTTCTTAAAGTGGAGCTCCACCCAAAACGTGGAACTTCCGCTTTAAAGCACTCCTCGCCCACTTACATTTGGCATGTAATTTTTTTTTTTTGGGGGGGGTGGGTACCTTCTTTTTAGTGGAACTTCCTGTCCCACTTCCTCCTTCCTCTTCTTGGCCGCCTAGGCGACTCCTCCTCTCGCCCTAGGCAGCCCCTCCCTGCCTGTAATCTTCTGGGACATGTCGCCTGGCCAATAGCAGAGCACAGCGTGACTCACACATGCGCAGTGCGCGCCCGGCCGTGAAGCCGTAAGCTGTCACGGCCGGGTGCCCACAGTTGCTATGATGGCGCAGCGGAGATGAGGGGGAGAGGAGCGAGGCTTCGGGCGCCCGCATCGCTGGACCGTGGACAGGTAAGTGTTGGTTTATTACAGGTCAGCAGCTACACTTTTTGTAGCTGCTGACTTTTAATAAACAAAAAAAACGGTGGAACTCCACTTTAAAGTGGTTCATTTTCTCAGTTTAAACATGTGATATGTTTTCTATGTTCTATTGTGAATAAAATATGGGTTTATGAGATTTGCAAATCATTGCATTCTGTTTGTACGTAGATATTACACAGCGTCTAATGTTTTTTTTGGAATTGAGGTTGTACAACGCCTAATGCTTCCCGTCACCCAGAAATATCCCATGTTTAGGTGTTTTGACCTGATCATTGGTTTACAATCATCCTCTATCCTTACCATTCTGCGGCTGCGGTCTCCTCAGAGATTGCGGTCTCTGTGGAAGTTCGGCCACACTGACATCCTGCAGGTTTGGCATACTGATGACCAGCTTCTTGCTGAACATGTGCTCGGGGCGAAAGCGTTTTAACTTCTCGGTGGCTCTCCGTCGCTGGCTTTCAAGTATACTGGACCTTCTGCAAACACAAGAAGTGCGTTACAAGCTTCTCTCCACAAGGGGGCACTACGATCACGTATTCTAGTCTAGCAGGTGCAGTCAAGCTGTCCTAGTGCTGGTGGGATGACCTATTAACCTCACAAGTCTCCTAAGCCTACAGCTTTTTTTTTTTTTTTTGGCATGCACAGACTTGGTCCTGGAGGGTTACAGCTTACGATCAAATCATCTACTCCACTGCATCACTAAGGACGCAGAACGCTGGGACTTTTAGTCCTTCCACAGCTGCAGGTCCACAACATTTATATTAACAGTTTTTTTTTCTCATGCAAACAATTTGAAAACTGAGGGTTCCATGTTTGTTAGGTGCGCACAAACAGATCCCCCATCCACCTTTACCTTGTCGAAAAAAAAAGTAGTAAATAATGCAACACTGATCATACGATCGATGTGCATTTACTACTTTTTTTGCACTGAAGCCTGCAGAGCATTGCTCCCTCGATCAGTGCACCTTGGGTGCGATGCACAGGCTCTTGCAGCGTTTACCTCCATTCCCGGGTCAGTAAAGAGAATGGACCTTAATGTTATGGGGCTGAAGGAAGTGCAGCTGCAACTACAACTGCAGTGATGACACCACCCCGCTGCTGAGTCCTAGGAGTTACTAGAACTTGTAGTAAATTTCATTAATTCCTGACAGACTTTAATGCTGGCGCTGTGCAGGCGAAGCCACGCAGATTTACCCAACATTAAGAAAATAACAGGATTTTAAAGGAAGATGCACCTTGTGTTTCAGGTAAAGAAGGAACAGGGATGGGGTCTGCAACCATGCTTCAGGTTACACCCTTAATGTGGGTATACATTGAAAATGGTGCGAAAGGTGGACTTCACCTGGTGGACTTCAACTTTACCAACACAGTAACTAAATCACTAATACAAATAGTGCAAAATTGTCTGATACTCTAGATCTATAGGAGTTATGTACACCAGGTAATATATAGTGGAATTGTCCACTAATAGAAAAAAAAATGTTTCTAACCCCACAAGGGCAGCGCCATAACTACTCCTGCTTTTTACCAAAATTGTCTGCCAATTGTCATAGAAGGGGAGATTTACTAAAACCGGAGAGCGCAAAATCTGGTGCAGCTGTGCATGGGAGCCAATCGGCTTCTAACTTCAGCTTGTGCAATTAAGCTTTGACAATAAAACCTGGAAGCCGATTGGTTTCCGTGCACAGCTGCGCCAGATTTTGGACTCTCCAATTTTAGTGAAACAACCCCTGTGTGCATATGTGTGCGCACCCCTATGCTTACACACACACACACACACACACACACATATATATATTATGCATTATTTTTATATATATATAATGAATAATATATATATATATATATATATATATATATATATATATATATATATATATATATATATATATATATATATCTATCTATCTATATATATATATATATAGATATATATCTATCTATCTATCTATCTATCTATCTATCTATATATATATATATATATATATATATATATATATATATATATATATATATATATATATAGATAGATATATATCTATATATATATATATATATTATTCATTATATATATAAAAATAATGCATAATATATATATGTGTGTGTGTGTGTGTGTGTGTGTGTGTGTGTAAGCATAGGGGTGTGCACACATATGCACACA
This sequence comes from Aquarana catesbeiana, assembly GCF_042186555.1. Lineage (NCBI taxonomy): Eukaryota > Metazoa > Chordata > Amphibia > Anura > Ranidae > Aquarana > Aquarana catesbeiana. The sequence continues at coordinate 628,886,028 of NC_133328.1, read as the reverse complement.
GGGGTTGTTTCACTAAAATTGGAGAGTCCAAAATCTGGCGCATATATATATATATATATATATATATATATATATATTTTATTTTTTTTTTATTAGGGTTGCACGGATACTAGTATTGGTATCGATACCGAGTATTTGCACAAGTATCGGTACTCGTGCAAATGATACCTGAAACCGATACTTTCAGGCTCAGTTCTTTGAGCTGTCAGTGGGGTCTCCCCTTTCGACAGCTGAAGTGTTAAAGAGGTCCGATAATTGGAGCTGTCAAAAAAAAAAAAAAAAGCAGCCTGCTCAGCCCCTGAAAGACTAAAATAAAAAGAAACATTGTTTCTTTTTGAATCTGTTTCTTCATCTGCAGATCAAAGGGATGAACAAATGTTCCTCTGTTTAACCCCTTAATAACCCTTCATTTACTCTAATCAGCCTTAATTAACTCCCTATTCTCCTCCATTTAATTATTTTCCTGCTTTTTTTGGTCACGTCTATTTTATAAACGATAAACAATTAAAGCTTTTTTTTTTGGTTTGCTTTGTTAGTGAATATTTTTAAACATATATTTACACATTTCACATTGAAAAAGCGCACAATTAAAAAAAAAATCTATTTATTCCAAATAGGTATCGGTAATTGGTATCGGCGAGTACTAAAAAAAAAAAAGTATTGGTACTCGTAAAAAAAATGTTATCGGTGCATAATATATATATGTATAGATATATATGTGTATATAGATAGATAGATAGATACACACACACACACATATATCTATCTATCTATCTATCTATCTACACACACACATAATATATATATATATATATATATATATATATATATATATATATATATATATATATATATATATATATATATATATATATATATATATATATATATATATATATATATATATTTATTATACACATACATACATACACCCACATAAACAAACCTTTTAAAATGTAATAAAACATGGACGGTGTCAGTAGAGCAATTGATGGTGTCGGTAGTAGGGGGAATCTGTGCCGCACAGGGTGATTAGGGTGTGCCCAGGCACAGCTGGCACAACCTGTGGGCACACTTATGCCTCTGTGTCTGAGTTCTATCAATCAGTACTCTGAGTTTTCACAGCTACAAGAGGCATCTAGCAGAGTTCTAAACAGGCCAAACCATTAGCGCTCAAACTCTACATATATCAGTCAACTGATAAAAGATTTAATGTGTTGGGGGAAACAGCCTCAGAAGTCACGGTAACCTTTGAGAAAAGACACTGCACTGACAAACAGGACTACTGGTAGCAGCATATAACCATTTAAAGGGCTAATAACAACAAATAACACTTTATTCTAGTAACTGTGTGTGGTTAATATAAGCAATGGTAGTATTCAGTAGATGATTTCTTTCGTTTTTATTTTCATGCCTTCATTTATATTTTTCTTTATGTTTACATAAAGACAAGGCTGTTGGGTAACAGGAAATTGGGACAAACCAATAAGTGCCCAAACTGAACAGTCCCCAAAGTTACCATGTATGCAAAGACATCTAAAAAAATAATATTACAGGCTCCATTTACATAGCCCTGATGGAGGGGGACTGGTAACCTCTGAAAAACATTGGCTGTAATACCATGTGTCATCCCATTCATGACTTAAAGGCCAAGTTCACCTTTTGGGACATAAAATAAATAAATGCACATTTTTTGCATGAGAAAAAAAATATGCAATTATTTTTTTTTCTTCTAAGGAGCCTGCAGAGCATTGCACCCGCGATCAGGAGATGACAGGAAAGTTGTCTGCCTGCATATCGTAGAGGCGGTAGTTACCCGAGAGCCATGGACTATGAGGACACTCACCAGCTGCCTCGTAGTTCATCAATAACTACAAGTCGTCAGTCACAACAGCTGGTGATACTTGTAGGTATTAATTCACAGGAAACGGTGAATGAATAATGCAGTCGTGTGGGCAGAAACTCCACATGGTCACACCGTTTTCAAATTCTGACAGCGAATGTGGGGAGAAGGTCCCTCACCCACTGTACCTGGAAGGGGGGATCGGGGGGGTAATCAGGGGGATCGGGATGGGGATCAGGGGAATTGGGATCAGGGGGAGAATCAGGGGGATCAGGAGATGGGGATCAGGGGGATCAGGAGATGGGGGATCAGGAGATGGGGGATCAGGAGATGGGGAAAGGCATGCAGATACTGAAACATGTTAAATGTTCCACCCTAAAAACAGGTGAAACATTTACCATGTTCCAAAGGTGAACTTATCCTTTAACAAACTTCTTTGGACTGGAATAATGCAGTTGTGTGGGCGGAAACCCCACATGGTCACACCGTTTTCAAATTCTGACAGCGAATGTGGGGAGAAGGTCCCTCACCCACTGTAACTGGGAGGGGGGATCAGGGGGGGGAATCAGGGGGATCAGGAGATGGGGATCAGGGGAATTGGGATCAGGGGGATCGGGAGGGGGGATGAGGGGGAGAATCAGGGGGATCGGGATCAGGAGATGGGAGAATCAGGGGGATCGGGGGGGGGGGGAATCAGGGGGATCGGGGGGGGAAAATCAGGGGGATCAGGAGATGGGGATCAGGGGGATCGGGAGGGGGGGATGGAGATCAGGGGGATCGGGAGATGGGGATCAGGGGGATCGGGAGATGGGGATCAGGGGGATTGGGAGGGGGGGATCAGGGGGATGGGGATCAGGAGATGGAGATCAGGGGGATCGGGAGATGGGGATCGGGAGATGGGGATCAGGGGGATCGGGAGATGGGGATCAGGAGATGGGAGAATCAGGGGGTTCGAGGGGGGGGGGAATCAGGGGGATCAGGAGATGGGGATCAGGGGAATCGGGGGGGGGGGGGGATCAGGGGAATCGGGAGGGGGGGGGGATCAGGGAGATGGAGATCAGGAGATGGAGATCAGGAGATGGAGATCAGGGGGATCGGGAGGGTGGGGAAAGGCATGCAGATACTGAAACATGTTAAATGTTCCCTAAAATGCACCCTAAAAACAGGTGAAACATTTAACATGTTCCAAAGGTGAACTTATCCTTTAACAAACTTCTTTGGACTCTGCGATTATTGGTGTGATACGACCCTTTTCTCCTGACTTCCTGCTCAGGTGAGAGGGGGGTCAAAGGAACAAAAGGTAATAAGGACACAAACAACAATAAAAACCTGAAGTTTAGGAGAGCAAATGGGTGAAACAAATAAATATTCATAGGGCTTGATTTACTAAGTGCAACTGCAGTTGCGCCAGAGCTTAGTAAATAAGATGAATCTTTGCTTTGACAAGAATACCCAATCACATAGAAGGAAAAACTGAATTTTTTGCTTGTGCATGATTAGATGATTGAAGTCAGCAGAGCTTCCCCTCCTTTAGGCCTGATTCACACCTATGGCATTTTTAGTGCTTTTTGTATTTTGTAGATTTGCACTACATTCGATTTAACATGGTTTTCTATAGAAGACATTCTGTAGTGCAGATCTGCAAAAAGCAAAAAAAGCACTAAAAATTGCATAGGTGTAAATCAGCCCTTACTAAGCTCTGGAGCAACAGCATTTGCAAACTGCACATTAGTAAACGAACCCCATAGTCTAAAATAGTTAAATCATGATTGGGATGCCATAAACCAACCGCGCTTCAGGGCCTGAAAGAGTCTCCCCATAAGGGCTTTGTAAATTCAGCCAACTGTATCATTGTTTTGTTAGATGCCTTTAGCTGGACAGTAACTGAAAGTAAAAATTACATTTCTCCTGTACACGATCCAAAAAATGGTTTTGGCCCGATGTTGGCTTTAAAGCGGTGTTTCACTGTCATTACATTTTTTTTTTTTTTTTTTGCACAATGACAATGTTTGATATAATAAAATATCTAACTTACTCGTTCCGTTTTTCCAGCCTACTGCTCTCTGTTTTCTCAGTAAAAAAAAAGTTATATATTATCCTTTTGCTGGTTGTCATCTTGCCTGTGGGCATTTGAAGCCCACAGGCATCCTCTTCCGGGATACGGTGCTGCTGATCGACCAGCATGCACCGCCCGTTCTATCCCCGATCTCGCGCATGCGCAGTAAACAGAAATCGTAGCGCTGTCAACAGCTCAGGTTGACGTCACGTCTGTTGAAATCACGCGAGATTTCACGGTGGGTCTCCGCACTGACTCCTGGGATGAATGACACGAGATCCCAGGAGACAGTGCGGCGATCTGAGGAAATGATGCGAATACCCGCAAAATCCCCGCCCACAGCCGCAGGGAACGAACACGGGCCAGGACTTTTATCGAAAGGTAGGAAAAAAAATAAAAAAATAAAAAGGTCCATATAGCACTCAGTGCTATATTTAGAAGCCATGGAGCTGAAGTTGAAAAAATGAGTGAAGATCCGCTTTAATAACTTACCCATCAGTTTCAGAGGATGTGTTAAATTCCATCTGAGTAAAGGCGTCCATTTTCTTGTTCAGACGTGCTTTAAGAAATGAGTTGAACAAGTATGTTTCCAAAACCTGCAAAACGAAACAAAAAAACGCTGATTAGCTGATCCTTATCCACCGCAAGTCGATTGTTACACATCAGCAATAATGCTAACCTTATACTGTATAGTATAATAAAAACTTACATTAAACCCCAATATTTTATATTTTTAAATGTATTTATTTGATATAAATCTATATATATATATCTATATAGATATATATATCTATATATATATATATAGATATATATATATATATATAAATGGTCCATAAAGACATGGATGAGAGAGTTTGGGGTGGAAGAACTTGACTGGACTGCACAGAGTCCTGACCTCAACCCGATAGAACAACCACTCATGTGTATGTGCATCTATCTTACAGCAGCTCTTTTGCATATGGGCTACCAATGCCTGCTAATAGGAAATACCTTGTATTATACTTTATTAATATTTACTAATCTCTTATGTGCTGCCAAGTTGACATATATGTATCTATTACGTTTATGCCATGTGTATGTGCAGATATATGAAAATACTTTTTTTTTATCCGTTTTATATTATTGTTACAAATAAATAATGTTTACCAACCACTCTACCTCCACAAGTCAATTGCCTTATTTAAAGTCCCACATTCCCTTTTTTGTTTACGATAGAACACTTTTGGGATGAATTAGAGCGGAGACTGCCAGCCAGGCCTTCTCGTCCAACATCAGTACCTGACCCCACAAACGCGCTTCTGGAAAAAAAAGCCAAACCTTCCCATAGACACACTCCTAAACCTTGTGGACGGCCTTCCCAGAAGAGGTGAAGCTGTTATAGGTGCAAAGGGTGGGCCAACTCAATATTGAACCCTACGGACTAAGACTGGGATGCCATTAAAGTTCATGTGTGTGTAAAGGCAGAGACAATTATCCTCCCAGCATGTCTTTGGTGTGTGGGAGGAAAGCGGAGTACCCGGAGGAAACCCACACAGGGAGAACATGCAAACTCCAGAAATTAAAATAAATAAATAATGAAGACTTTAATATCACATTAAACAGCGTTGTTGCCTATTGTATATGTGCCGTTCATTTCCAGATCAGGAAAAGTAAAACTCTGATTACAATGGCCGTAATTATTTTTATTAGACATTTGTCTTTGTCTTGGTGCCAACAATTGTAGTCTGCAAACAATGGCTGTAAACGTGTGTTGGGGTCATGTCACTCCGGGGAGCCTTTCCCTGGTAAAGTCACCTGACACGTTCTCTAATGGGTGCCGCTCCCTTCTCTGGGCAAAACCCAGCGGAATCATGTGACCAGCAACCTGATCACTGCTGTGACATGGACCTCAGTGCTGACCATCATTTCTGTCTACATATTATGGTTTTATAAGACATTCAATGCCTGCCTGTTTGCAATGTTCAACTTTTGCCTTCCGTTCTGCTTTAAAAAGAAAAAAATATTAGGCAAGCCATAGATGATTCCATTTTCTTTCCTTCCACCACGAATGGAGCGAAAGAAAATCACTCGACTGACTGTGTTGATGGGGGGATGCCTCCTGCAGTGCTATTGTGTCCTGTAGGCGGGGAGCCTTCCCAGCCAGCAGAACACAATGATTACTGTTACTAATCGCATTAAAAAAATCCAACGGGCAGCCCCACCAGTGCCAATCAGTTCAGCCCCACCAGTGCCAATCAGTGCAGCCCCACCAGTGCCAATCAGTGCAGCCCCACCAGTGCCAATCAGTGCAGCCCCACCAGTGCCAATCAGTGCAGCCCCACCAGTGCCAATCAGTGCAGCCCCACCAGTGCTAATCAGTGCAGCCCCACCAGTGCCAATCAGTGCAGCCCCACCAGTGCCAATCAGTGCAGCCCCACCAGTGCCAATCAGTTCAGCCCCACCAGTGCCAATCAGTTCAGCCCCACCAGTGCCAATCAGTGCAGCCCCACCAGTGCCAATCAGTGCAGCCCCACCAGTGCCAATCAGTGCAGCCCCACCAGTGCCAATCAGTGCAGCCCCACCAGTGCCAATCAGTGGAGCCCCACCAGTGCCAATCAGTGGAGCCCCACCAGTGCCAATCAGTGGAGCCCCACCAGTGCCAATCAGTGCAGCCCCATCAGTGCCAATCAGTGCAGCCTCATCAGTGCACATTGGTGAAGGAGAAAAATTACATATTTACAAAATTTTATAACCGAAACGAAGAAACACTTTTTTCCCCCCAAAAATGTATGGTCTTTTTTTTGTTTGTTTAGCAAAAAAAAAAAAACCCAGTGGTGATTAATAACCACCAAAAGAAAGCTCTAGCGGTCTAAAAAAAAAAAAAAAAATGATAAAAATGTCATATGGGTACAGTGTAGCACTGAAAGCTGAAAATTGGCCTGGGAAGGAAAGGAGTGATAGTGCCCGGTAGGGAAGGGAACTACCCGGATCACGGGATGATGACACTGCAATGATTTAATTACAGAACGTACAGTTCTTTTCTCTTTTTTCAGGAGGTTGGGTACTTCTTTGGGTGTCCGAAGACCACTGCCTACGTGACGTAGACACTTTTTATTGGTTGGTCAAGAGGCCTAAAAGGACCGCTGTGGGAATAGCTGGCATGGGCGCATCTGCAGCACAGGATTACTGGTCCCCTGTACCAGGATATTTCACTGGCGAGGGACCCAGACAGTGGATTTAGGTGAATAGCACTTTCTTTACAAGGTTAGAAAAAAGATTTTTGGCTTTACAGGAGGAGGAAACACAAAATGCTATAGAAAAATCCCACTATTCATACAAGAACATGCTCAGTATTCAGCTCAGTAGTGTCCACTGTAAAGTGAAATTTCAAGTAAACCTTCATGGTATCAGCTGTGTAAGGGCCCATGCACACCAGTGCGCTGCAGGAGCATGCACTTTATTTACATTGCATGTTAATGTGCTTTACATACACTGGTTCTAAGTGGTGTCATTCATTCTACATGGCATGGTACACCAACACATCTGACTTGCAGTGCACCACAATGGATAACACAACTAGTGAGAATGCCGTAGGGGCAATTTATGGTCCATTCATTTTCCCTCAGTCACCTGTTTGTAGAAGGGCTGGTCTGCGGGACTCCGTGTCTTCAGGAACTCCTCACTGTTAAACACTCTGTGCTCATAATTCAGGTGAGCCTTCACATCCCTGCCAAATGTATGAAGATAGAAGGACAAAGATTACATACAATATGATAGGATCATGTACAGTTCTCTAATATTGGGCAATATTCTATATATCCAGCCCTGAATATAATCAGTACATGAAACCCACAATATAATACAAATCTGGTTCTGTACCATTTTGACTCCCCCCTCTAAACTACACCATCATTCCTCTCCATACTCCTGACTCCCCTCTCTGTATTACACCATCATTCCTTCTCCATACTCCTGACTCCCATCTCTGTATTACACCATCATTCCTTCTCCATACTCCTGACTCCTTTCTCTGTATTACACCATCATTCCTTCTCCATACTCCTGACTCCCCTCTCTGTATTACACCATCATTCCTTCTCCATACTCCTGACTCCCCTCTCTGTATTACACCATCATTCCTTCTCCATACTCCTGACTCCCCCCTCTGTATTACACCATCATTCCTCTCCATACTCCTGACTCCCCCCTCTGTAATACACCATCATTCCTCTCTATACTCCTGACTCCCCCCTCTGTATTACACCATCATTCCTCTCCATACTCCTGACTCCCCCCTCTGTAATACACCATCATTCCTCTCTATACTCCTGACTCCCCCCTCTGTATTACACCATCATTCCTCTCCATACTCCTGACTCCCCCCTCTGTATTACACCATCATTCCTCTCCATACTCCCCACTCCCCTCTCTGTATTACACCATCATTCCTCTCCATACTCCCCACTCCCCTCTCTGTATTACGCCATCATTCTTCCGCAGTACGCCATTACTCTCCCCCTCCCTCTGTACTCTCCTCCCTTCAGAACACTATGATGCTCATTTCTCCTGATTCTCTCCTATTCATTGACTTCCAGATCCCGGATAATAAAACATCTCCCATCACAGTCATGATAACTGAGCATTAGTTACCGGAATATATCCACAATAAGCTGCAGAGCAATCTCCTGTATCTCTGTATTCAGGTTCTGCTGCCAGAGCCGCCTCCGAAGTCTGAGTTCTCCAATGTCATTGGGTGATGAGCGATGACACAGCTCCAGGTCATAGTGCAGCTGAAGACTCTCCACTCTACACAACAACAACACAACGTCACACTTTGTTTTCCTTAAGCCTCTCGCACGCGGTCAGCTAAAAATTCCAAGTTTTTAAAGCGTTCAAGTGTTTGTTTTTTTACTGATCGCTTGCTAAAATAACTTTGCAGTAAGATGTTAATGAAACAAACAGTTTTTCTCTAGATCCTTGCATATGCTTGTTGTGGAACACAGAGACAGTTAAGCAGGCCATACACTAGCTGATTTTCAAACAAAACATTTGCACAAAAATTCATATGCACGTCTGTACAAACATTCTCAATACAGGATTTGCCAAATATTATTTCAAAGTACTTTAAAAATTGGTTTTCTTTTAACAGAGGCGTAACTAGAACCTTCGGGGTCCGGGTGCAAGAAACCATGAAAGGCCCCCTTCACTCTGAGCCCAGGACCCTTCCCTCCAAGCCCAGTGGCGGAACACCAGGGCCCGGTCATAAGTGCGACCTTTGCGACCCTGGTAGTCCTGCCACTGGTGTCGGAATTTTTTTATTTTTTTATTTTAGCTTTTTATTTTTAAATATTATTTTTTACAACTTCGTATTAGCCTTGAAGAAATGATGCACATGTATAACATCTACAGTCTCTTTCTTGCATCACCATGCAGATTATTGCTCCTGCTCTGCGTAACTCCTGCAGACTATTGCTCCCAGGAATCCTTCCCTCCTGCACAAACTTATACTGTAGCACATTATATTTCTTGTCACATGCTCTTCTATATGCAAAAGAACCCACTCTGAATAGTTTCTAAAGCGGACTCTAATTGGTTGCTGCTACTAGGCCAGAGGTCTGCAGTACCTCTCCCCGGAAGCCTAGTAACATGTGCTGAACAGTGGACCACTGTTCCCAGCTAGACCGACCTGCAAATCCTGCGCCCTCGGGCCGTATCGATTTGACACTATTCCCCACAGTCTCTCCTCTGTTCCAGGACTCCTCATCAATGACCGTGTAAAGATGAGGCCCTCATCCATGACCGTGTAAGGATGAGGCCCTCATCCATGACCGTGTAAGGATGAGGCCCTCATCCATGACCGTGTAAGGATGAGGCCCTCATCCATGACCATGTAAGGATGAGGTTCCCTCCCAGACTTCCCGGCATGTCTCCACATCAGCCCTTCACTGTGGTACACTTCCCAACCTTTCTCTGCCCCGAGTCCATGATGGAGAACTTAACTGGACCCTACGTTCCGACAGCTTCACCTGCCCCTCTGCTCCAGGAATTCCTCATCAATGATCGTGTAAAGATGAGGACTTCACTCATGAACGTGTAAGGGTGAAGTTCCCTCGCAGCTCTCCTGGGCCTCCTCCCTCGATCGGCGCACCCCCCCTCCTCCTGCTGCGGCTGTCTAGTATTCCATTCTCCACTTCTCCCGCCAAAAACTCTCCCCAGTGGCCTGTTACCTCAGCTTATATGGGAGGCCTGCCCCCTGCCAATTCCAGTTGGGGATTGGTCAGGGCTCCTCACATGAGCTGCCTGCCACTCCAGTTCTAGGCCCTGCCCCTCTTCCAGAACATTCTCCCTGGAACACAGGGGAGGTGCCTCAGAACTAAAGTACAGGTGGTCACACCCACTGCTACACTAACCACTCCCTGACCCCAGATCAAAACAGGCAGGCCTTGTTTCTTATAGGTTTAATGGATATATACAGAACAAGAAAGATGGAATACACCCTGAACAGAATTTTAGCTGTCATAAAAGGACATTTTTGCGATTATATTCGTTTGTGCATTTATGCGGTTTTTTTTTTCTATTTTTTGTTCCTTTTTTGATCTTTTACATGCTGATTTATTTGTTTTATTTAATTGATATGATAATCGAATTTGACCTCTATTTTGGATAATGTAATTGCTAGATGTACGATATGTATACATTAAGGACGTGGTTTTTTATTTTTAGAGGTGGTTCGAGGTAGATCAGCAGGTTAAACTGCTTCTGATTAATTAACGGTAATTGATTGAGTGTGATACACCTGTGAGGCTACACCCTGTAGTGTTGCATATAAAAGTATGTGGTTAGTAATGGAATATTGCACGAAGCCTGAGGAAGAGCATGAGATGCTCACAACTCTACAGTAGCTATTTGTAACCTTTTTTATGCCTTGAGAGCAATTGATACAATATACTATTTTTGTATTGGAGAATGTGTCCCTTTGTTTTTTCCTATATATATACCGTATTTATCGGCATATAACACGCACGTTCATTTTAAGAGGGAAGTTTCAGGGAAAAAAGATAAATTTTAAATAAGGAACTTTAAAGCAAAATAAGGGTCCATGCCCATCTGCAGCCTCACCATTGCCATCAATGCAGCCTGATCAATTCCCATCTGCAGCCTTACAAGTGCCATCAATGCAGCCTCATCAGTCCACATCAATGTAGCCTCACCATTGACATCAATGCAGCAGCTTCACCATTCCCATCAATGCAGCAGCCTCACCATTGCCATAGGTGCAGCCTGATCACTGCCCATCTGCAGCCTAGAGGGGACAGGCAGGGGAGCGGAATGAGCGCCGACAGATTACAAACAGTGAGAATCTCATATGATAGACAGAACAGTGGTCCAATGGCGGCCCAGGAGACAGGACTTCCTATTACAGAGGCCGCCAAGTAAACAGGGGATTCTCACTGTATGTAATCTGATGGCGCTCATCCTGCCCCCCCTCCCTGTGCCCTCCGAGGCAGCTAAAATTGAAGTATCGGTGTATAACACGCACATGGTATTTGCACTCGATTTTCATGGTGAAAAGGTGAGTGTTATACGCCAATAAATACAGTATATATATATATATATATATATATATATATATATATATATATATATATATATATATATATATATATATCCATTCTGCAGCACCCTATAGATTTAATGAGAGTAAAAAACTCATCAGATTACAACAGTTTTGGGTCCGTCAGGATCCTTCATCAGGTAGGGCAAGCATGCAAGTCTACCTGATGAAGGATCTTGACGAATCCGAAACGGTTGAAGTTTGATGAGTTTTTTTACTCTCTTAATAAATCTACAAGGTCTGCAGATTGGACTTTTTTGTTTTTCTACATATTGGAGCTTGGGTGATCTCCGTTGTCTGCTTTGCACCTGAAGGATCCAGTTTCTTGCTGTCCTGATCAGCTTGTGTGCGTACATCTACAGTTTTATACATTTTAATGGTGTACCTGCATATGAACATCTCAGCAGCTTCTACAGGAATATCTGCGACATCGATCTCCTCCTCATCTTCGTTCAGGACGAAGGAGATGTTCCCATGATCAATGTTTATTAAGACCAAATCTTCAGCTTCCTAAAAGGAAAGACAACAGGAAACATCAGTAACAGTCCCGGGTGACAATACTGATACAACAAACCGCACGTCACCCGGCAAGATTCACTTTTTTTTTTTTTACTTTCAAAAAGACATGAAATAGTAACCATAATTTCATGTTTTAATCTGTCCTTCAGCCTCCACTTCAGTCTTGCCCAGTTTTACAGGTTCCTCACCTGTACTGAAACGGCTTACTCTGATTTCACTGCACACTGTGAGCTTCTCACAATGTGCATTATAAGCTGCAGCAAGTCACATCCCATCTCATTTCCTGGATGGAGGACACCCAGCATCATCTTGCCCTTTGCTCTTCAGGCTGACTGTCCCTGGCCCTCAACTGGCATTCATTGGATTTCAGTTCTTTCAATAATGGAAGTTCAACATCACATACCTTGGGATGTCTGCAATGCAAGTGCAATCTGCCTAGGAACACCCACCCCTCCAGAATGATATCCACCCATCAAATCATTTTTGTATTTGCATAACTCCTCCCAAGAGGCAGTCTATTGTTTTCATTTGGTCTAAGTGCTCTTTAGAGGAGACTGTGATGTTTTCAGGAAGCTATGTACAGCACCCCGCTGCCATGATCTGCCTGCACTGCACACAGAATGAGAGACCCGGTGATGACATAATTGGGTTTAAAAGGAGATATGGCTTTAGCCAAATCATATGAAGCCTTGTATTATATTAATGAATACAAGGCTTCCTCTGCCTTTTCACCTCAGCCAGGCAATCTATTTAAGAACATTGCTTAGCATGATGTCCCATGCTGAGGATACATTATTAAACATCCCGCAACACAACTAGCAGCCACCACTCCTGCAGATGCTAGCTTTGTGACAGTGCCATCAGATACAGTGATAGGCAAGCAATCAGCATGGTTCTCAATCACTTTATCGATATGAGAGCCAATTATAGTGATCACATTGATCACATGACTGTGTTTACAAACAAATCAGTGCCAGCTAGCTCTAATGTTATGACCTCCAGCTGTAAGAGGCAAGAGAGGCACACATAGCATATGTCCATCTGCTGCCATTCACAGAAGCCTTTGTATCTTGTGAACTCATTCACAAAATACAATGGCTTCTGTGAATGGGCAGAAAGAGGGGAGGGCAGCATAACAGTTCCCACGACTCTGCTCTTGAAGGAACTGAGAACATTCATAGGAGTAGTGTCGGAGCTCTTTAAGTTCTACAAGGGGGTAAGCACCTCGTTAGACTTAAAGCAGTTGTAAAGGCAAAAGGGTTTTTTATCTTATGCATTCTTATGCATTCTATGCATTAAGATAAAAAACGTGTGTGTAGCAGGCCCCCCAACACCCCCTACAATTTACTCTAAACCCCTTCTCTATCCAGGGATGTCCACGATTCCCTCGGCCGTCCGGGACTCTCCTCCTGATTGGCTGTGGCGCCATTGGCCCCTGCGGCTGTCAAAGTCAGTTAGCCAATCAGGGGAGAGAGGGGGCGGGCCGGGGTTCCATGTCTGAATGGATACACGGAGATCTGACTCGGCTCGGGTGCCCCCATAGCAAGCTGCTGGTCTATGGGGGGCACTCGTCAGGAGGGAGGGGCCAGGAGCAGCGAAGAGGGACCCGAGAGGAGGAGGATCCGGGCTGCTCTGTGCAAATCCACTGCAACAGAGCATGTAAGTATAACATGTTTGTTGTTTTTTTTAATTTTTTTTAAAGCGAGACTTTACAATCACTTTAACTCATGGTATGCCTGCAGTTTTTACAAAGTAGCTGAATTCCTGGAATTCAGCTTTAAACTGTTTTTCTCGTCCCCTAGGCCCTAAACGAGCATTTAAACCCTGTAGGGCGAGGTCAGCCCCACTGAAAGGGAGGACTTATACTTTCTCTGGAGTTGGGCTTTCAGTCCTATTTGCTTATAACACTTTACACCATCAAATAAGTCAGCCTAATCTGTTGACAGTCTCAATCTTTACCTGTCCAATGACTCAAGGTCTATTTTATACCAGTCATGCAGAGAAAATCATTTTGTGTTGATTGGTGTATACCGATAAAATGTGGCGACACAGCTCTGCCAGTCACACTTGTTCATCTGGTTTCACCAATGTAAACATCCCTATGAATGTGATTTTGTAAAGTAATGTGTGTAATCTTAAGATTCGTGGGAGTTACAGGGGCCTAAAGCATCAAAAATTTGACTTGCGCCACAAAACCAACTACTGCATATTCCATGAAACTACAACTTTTGTAAGAAGACGTTTCCTTATCCAGTAAAACAACTTTGAAATATTTCACACCCACCATGCGCACTTCCTTGTAGTGATCCAGGTGACAGCCCATAAGGAATGAGGTTGGCGCCATAATAAAATCCAGCATATGTCGGGATAGGATGGGCACAAAGGTGTGCTGCCACTTGATGGGGTGGAGGTAGATCATGAAACACTCGGCCAGAAGCGTCAGCAAGGCCCAGTCCGAAGAGAAAAAGACAATCTTGCACTCTGTCAGAATACAAGCCATGATCTAGAAAGGAAATTGGTAGAAAAACAACTTGCCGATCAGGCTTTTTCTGGAACTTTTTGTTTACAAGTGTAAATCAGTATTTTTTGCTAGAAAATTACACACATATTATTATTATACAGGATTTATATAGCGCCAACAGTTTGCGCAGCGCTTTACAACACACACACACACACATACATATATATATATATATATACACATATACACACACACACACACACACACACATACATACATACATATATATATATATATATATATATATATATATATATATATACACATATATATATATATATATATATATATATATATATATATATATATATATATATATATATATACACACACACACACACACATACATACACACACACACATATATACACACACACACACATACGTATTATATATACACACACTCACACACATATATATTAATTTAATATATATTAATTAATAATTTAAAAAATGGCGATCGTTGCAATTTCTTATGTCACGTATTTGCACAGCGGTTTTGCAAACGCAATTTGTTTTGGATGAAATGCACTTTAGTGAATTGAAACCAAAGAATAAACAAAAAACACAATATATACCCCAGTTTTTTTGTAAAATGTGAAAGATGATGCTACACCGAGTAAATAGATACCCAACATAACTTAAAGGCTTAAAAATTGCGCACCCTTGTTAGAGGTCGACCGATATATCGGCCGGCCGATATATCGGCCGATATTTGGCGTTTTTTACTTAATCGGCATCGGCCGATTGTGCTGATAAAAAAGGCCGATTATAACTTCAGCCGTGACTTGCAAATGACTTCTGTAATAGAAGTTAATGCAAGTTTCCCTAAGTTATCTGTGGAGAGGATTCTCCCCTCCTCTGGGCAGCCTGCCAAGTCTGATAAGAAGATACATTTGTATCTCTTTCAGGTTCTTTTTATCAATAGACTGAACTCCGTGGAGAAGTTCTCAGTTTAACCATTTAAAGACTAAATCTTTTCTGACACTTGTTGCTTACAAGTAAAAATCCTGTATTTTCTGCTAGAAAATCACTTAGAACCCCCACACATTATATATATTTTTTTAGCAGAGACCCTAGGGAATAAAATGGTGATTGTTGCAATATTTTATGTCACACGGTATTTGCGCAGCGGTCTTTCAAACGCAATTTAAAAAAAAAAAATACAGTAATGAATTGAAAAAAAAAAAAAATAAGCAGTAAAGTTAGCCCATTTTTTTTCGTCCAAAAGTTTTGATTACCTGTTTTTGTGTATTTATTATTTAAGATAGTTTTTTTTTTTTTTTTTAAGGTTTTTTTTTCTAAATTATACATACAAGTGAACTGATTGAAGGTTTGTTTTGTTTAATGTTTAAATGAAAAAAAATTTCTGTATTACTTAAGGCTGCTTTCACACTGGAGCGGGCAGGCGTTGATGGTAAAACGCTGCTAGTTTTAGCGGCGCTTTACCGTCATTTTAGAGGCGCTATTCGGCTGCTAGCGGGGCGCTTATAACCCAGCTAGCGGCCGAGGAAGGGGTTAAATGCGCCCCTGAAGCGCCGCTGCCAAAACGCTTTGCAGGCGCTTCGGCAGCGGTGCGCATTCATTTCAATGGGCAGGAGTGGTGGAGCAGCAGTATACACCGCTCCAAAGATGCCGTTTGCAGGACTTTTTTTTACATCCTGCCAGCGCATCGCCTCAGTGTGAAAGCACTCGGGATATCACACTGAGACTGCAGGGGAGCCGTTTTGCAGGCAGTTTACAGGTGCTATTTTTAGCCCAAAAGCGCCTGAAAAACGCCCCAGTGTGAAAGGGGTCTAACTGTTAGATTTTATGAGATGAAGGGAAAAAAGAAAGGAAAAAAAAAATCGGCCAAATATATCGGCCCAAAAAAATCGGCATCACATATCGGCCATCGGCCACCGCGATTTCTAAATATCGGCATCGGCATCGGCCAGAGAAAAACCCATATCGGTCGACCTCTAACCCTTGTGGATTGGCGGCAAACTACGGTACTTAAAAATCTCCATAGGCGACTCTTTGAACACCTTTTACATGTTACCTATTTAGAGTTACAGAGGAGGTCTGGTGCTAAAATTATTGCTCTTGCTGTAACGTTCGCAGCGATACCTCACATGTGTTGTGTGAACACAGTTTACACATGCGTGCATGACTTACATACGTGTTAGCTTCTGTGAGCAAGCACGGAGGGATGGGGGGGCACTTGAAATTTTTTTTTTCTTATCTATTTTACCTTTTATTTTTACACTGTCCCTTTCATTTTATTTTTTTTTTATTACTTGTAAATGTAAACATCCCTTGTAATAGAAGGAGGACAGGTCCTCTTTATGAAGAGATCTGGGGTCAAAAGACACAAAATCTCTTCTTTACCTTTGTTTTAAAAAAAAGTTATTTCAATCTTTTGCTTTAAAAAAAAAAAAAAAAAAACTTGTTTACTTCGACCCTGGACCAGAAGTAATATCATGACATCGGTCCGGTCCTCCAAGGCCATAGAGCCTATCAAAGCAGATCTACTCTTCAATCGCCTGTGTGACCAGTTGGCGGCACCGTCGGATCGTTCGTCGGGCGAGCCGGCGGAAACGGGAAGACAGAAACACTGGAGAGGGGGCAGCGGGATTGGGGGAACATCCCCTCCCGCCGCTTCTGAAAGCGTCCCAGCAACTAGCAACTCATGAGCAGCTCAGAACACTTTCAAGAGAAAAGTAGAAAAAATTATCCGCACTCCGGTTGTTGCTCTTAAAATTTCTTCATTTTATTGAATAGCCACAGTGAACAAACGCAGATTAAGTCAGTTGACGCATTTCAGCCTATAAGGCCTTAGTCATAACCAACTAAGGCCTTATAGGCTGAAACGCGTCAACAATAAAAATGAAGAAATCTTAAGAGCAACAACCGGAGTGCGGATCATTTTTTCTACATTACTTAACTCAGCCAGCGACAGTGGATCGAGCACCTGGGAGCTCTGCTATCTATGTGGTGTATGGGTAGTAGCACTGACTTTTCTGTTTATACTTTGGACTTTCAAGAGAAAGCCAGCCACCAGCTGAAAAAAACAATAACGGGGTTATGGATGATGTTTTCATCCATAATCTCAGTAAAGCACTTGCAATCCGCAACGTATTGTGGTTGACAAGTGGTTAAGGAAAGGTTCATCCATCTCAATACTGATAATTCACTTCCAAGTGGAGGGTGGTGGGCTGAGTCACTTATGGATTTCCTATACCTTGTAGGGTGTAACCCCTTTACCGCTACTCCTATAAGGTTAAATGTTGGTTTTACACACACTCCTGGCTACTATGTGTGTATATCTCACAAGCCAACTGTCGGCTTTCAGATGAACTACGCTTTCATGGACCCCTTAAAAGTGCAACAATCCCCTTCACCCACATCTGTTCATTGATCTCCTCTACCTAGTGATAACCCAAAAGCAACATATATAAAACACCAGTTCTGATTTTGGCTGTCACTTTCCCCATCCGTTGTGCCTGGGAAAGAAGCTAATAGGAGTATGATCTGCATTCCATTAGCTTTAATGGGGGGTAGGTGAGACATCAAGGACCTAATAGACCCCTGATGTCTCATTAAAGTGTTACTAAACCCAAGACCCTGCATTCACTATATCTGGTCTCCCACAGTACACAGAATATGGAAATGCAATTTGGACTTTGATGGTACCATACAAAAAACTTGTAATAACAAAGATTGGTATAAAAAATAAAAAATGTTTCTTAAAACTTATTACAATCACAATTTAAAATGCATAGATTTAAAAGAAGGAAGACAAAGCAAAAAGGCTCTATATGGTCACAAATGATGTGACACTAGAATGGTTATACCATATGAAAACAGTTCGCTCGACATGTTTCGCAGAAGGAGTTGCCGCTTCTTCAGGAGCTTGTTTTGGTGTATGTATACATATAAAGCTATAGAGCGATTATCAATGTCAAATTACAAATCAAAAGAGAAAACGCATTATTCATATAAAA
This sequence comes from Aquarana catesbeiana, assembly GCF_042186555.1. NCBI lineage: Eukaryota > Metazoa > Chordata > Amphibia > Anura > Ranidae > Aquarana > Aquarana catesbeiana. Next base: position 628,867,506 of record NC_133328.1, on the reverse strand, counting down.
AACAAGCTCCTGAAGAAGCGGTAACTCCTTCTGCGAAACATGTCGAGCAAACTGTTTTCATATAGGTATAACCATTCTAGTGTCACATCAACTGAGACCATATAAAGCCTTTTTGCTTTGTCTTCCTTCTTTTAAACCTAGGCGTTTAAAATTGTGATTGTAATTTGTAATAACATTTTTTTTTTTTTTTTTTTTATACCAATTACAAATTACAATCACAATTTAAAATACATAGATTTAAAAGAAGGAAGACAAAATAAAAGGGCTTAATATGGTCACAACTGATGTGACACTAAAATGGGTTATGCCATATGAAAACAGTTTGCTCGACATGTTTCGCAGAAGGAGTCACCGCTTCTTCAGGAGCTTGTTCCTCACATGAAGACTAATGCGGAACAATGTATACATGCACAAAAACAAGCTCCTGAAGAAGCGGCAACTCCTTCTGCGAAACATGTCGAGTGAACTGTTTTCATATGGTATAACCATTCTAGTGTCACATCAATTGCGACCATATAGAGCCTTTTTGCTTTGTCTTCCTTCTTTTAAATCCATGTATTTTAAATTGTGATTGTAATAAGTTTTAAAAAACATTTTTTATACCAATCTTTGTTATCCCAAGCTTTTTGTATGGTACTATCAAAGTCCATTTCAGCCTCCCCTAAAAAAAACTTCTTCTCTATCTTGTTGGGAAGAAGGTAGCCCCTTTTTTTTCAGACATCATTACAAATGTTGGCACTTCTCTTAATGGAAATGCAATTATTTTAGTAAATATAAACTGCTAAATACCTTTTTCACATCAGTGGTATATAGTAATCTTGTGACTTCTATCAGTGTCTGGTTAAAGCCTGTAGGAAGAATTTTTGTTCTCCTCTGACCATCCTATAAGGATGCAAGACCCCTGACCCTCTGTCTGGATAGTGCTGATGGGCCCTGTGCTAACCACATGCACCCTCCCAAAAAAACAAAAAACAAAACAAACAACTCCCTAGCACTATACACCAAACTGAGCATGTGCAGAGTGCCTCTAAGGCTCTGTTCTATCAAGAGATGGATTGGGGACAGTGGAAAAAGGGGAGGATCAGAGAAGACACGATCAGTCTTTTTACACAATGCGAAACGTTAACCCAGTGAGTAGAACAAGCATGCTCTACTGCACACGGATTTTACGGTTGTGGGTTTAGTAACATTTTAAGAGTAAAAAAAAAAAAGTGATTAACTGGTGTTGAATTGTAAAAAAATTAAGATGGAAAGTGCGTTACAACCAGTCGTACTGCAGACTTTATTCTCCCAGTAAGTGGAAATCACGTATATTCAGTGTTCATGTCACACCTGGCCAGAATTACCTGTAAGACCTGTTTGGGGGTGAAGCAGAGGAAAGGAAGGTGAAGGTCCAAATCGATTATGGGACTTTCGGGGTCCTCTCGGGATGGGAAGAAGATCTGAAGCGGCTTCATATTGAACACCTACGGAGAAAGATGTGTCAGTGGTTTTCATATCCAAATATAATCAAGTAAAAAGGTGAAGGCAGATACCCCCGAATCTTTACCCCAGGGTTATCTAAAGAGAACCAGTCATCTGTGTATCATCTGAGGATAGTCACTTCACTAGGTATTTGTCAGGGTTTACAACCACTTTAAAACTTTTTTCTTTTGGTAGAAGGCATCTACAGTGCTTTGAAAAAGTATTCACACCCCTTGAAATTTTCCACATTTTGTCATGTTACAACCAAAAACGTAAATGTATTTTATTGGGATTTTATGTGATAGACCAACACAAAGTGGCACATAATTGTGAAGTGGAAGAAAAATGATAAATGGTTTTCAATTTTTTTGTACAAATAAATATGTGAAAAGTGTGGGGGGCATTTGTATTCAGCACCATTTACTCTGATATCCCTAACTAAAATCTAGTGCAAAAAATTGCCTTTAGAAGCCACCTAATTAGTAAATAGAGTCCACCAGTGTGTAATTTAATCTCAGTATAAATACAGCTGTTCTGTGAAGCCCTCAGCGTTTTTTTTTTGAGAATCTTAGTGAACAAACAGCATCAGCAAAGCCAAGGAACACACCAGACAGGTCAGGGATAAAGTTGTGGAGAAGTATAAAGCAGGGTTAGGTTTGAAATAAATGTCCCAAGCTTTGAACATCTCACGGAGCACTGTTCAATCCATCATCCGAAAATTGAAAGAGTATGGCACAACTGCAAACCTACCGAGACATGGCCGTCCACCTAAACTGACCGGCCGGGCAAGGAGAACATTCATCAGAGAAGTGGCCAAGAGGCCCATGGTAACTCTGGAGGAGCTGCAAAGATCCACAGCTCAGGTGGGAGAATCTGTCCACAGGACAACTATTAGTCGTGTACTCCACAAATCTGATCTTTATGGAAGAGTGGCAAGAAGAAAGTCGTAAGAAGTCCTGTTTGCGAGAAGTCATGTGGGGGACACAGCAAACATGTGGAAGAAGGTGCTCTGATCAGATTGGTCAAATTGAACTTTTTGGCCTAAAAGCAAAACGCTATGTGTGGCGGAAAACTAACACTGCACATCACCCTGAACACACCATCCCCACTGTAAAACATGGTGGTGGCAGCATCAGGTTGTGGGGATATTTTTCTTCAGCAGGGACAGGGAAGCTGGTCAGAGTTGATGGGAAGATGGATGGAGCCAAATACAGGGCAATCTTAGAAGAAAATCTGTTAGAGTCTGCAAAAGACTTGAGACTGAGGCAGAGGTTCACCTTCCAGCAGGACAACGACCCTAAACATACAGCCAGAGCTACAATGGAATGGTTTAGATCAAAGTATATTCTTGTGTTAGAATGGCCCAGTCACAGTCCAGACCTAAATCCAATTGAGAATCTGTGGCAACACTTGAAAATTGCTGTTCACAGACACTCTCCATCCAATCTGACAGAGCTTGAGATATTTTGCAAAGAAGAATGGGCAAAAATGTCCCTCTCCAGATGTGCAAAGCTGGTAGAGACATCCCCAAAAAGACTGTAATCGTAGTGAAAGGCGGTTCTACAAAGTATTGACTCAGGGGGACTGAATACAAACGGAAAACACATTTTCACATATTTATTTGTAAAAAATGTTGAAAACCATTTATCATTTTCCTTCCACTTCACAATTGTGTGCCACTTTGTGTTGGTCTATCACATAAAATCCCAATAAAATACATTGACGAAATGTGGAAAATTTCAAAGGGGTATGAATACTTTTTCAAGGCACTGTATGCATTTGCGGGGCAGGTGTGCCACTGCACTTGTAATCACCCGGCTTGCTCACTGCACGCTTCCAGCATACCAACTGAGCTATCACTGACAGCTCCTGGTCTCTGTTTGCAATTGGGTGCCAGCAGGATGGGCTCCTGATCATGTGACCACCAGGAAAACCCAACCACAGCGATTGCGATCAGAAAGAGGCTTTCACCTCCTGGCATGAACACCCATTTAAAGGGCCAATCAGGAGGTGGGCATGAGGGTTATGGCTATCCCATCATACCTGCATACACCAAATCCCCCCCCCCGGCTTCTTAGTGATGTATGCAGATATCCTGGAATGACCATACTGTGTGCTGCTGGCTGCATCTGTCCGTTTGATATATGTGACATGTTTCTGGTTTTGGCCTGAGCATGCTGACTGTTGATTTAACACGCGATTCATTCCTCAACTCTTGTTAGTACTTTTTAAGTGTATTTAATAAAAAAAACAACTCCACATTTCACAAGGATAAGATTCTTTGTCAATTTTTTTATTTTTTTTTACCTCTTTACAAACCTAAAAATAGATCTGTCAACCTCCTGAGCAACAGAAAACGAGGGCATGGTGAAAGAATGTACAAAACGATAACCACATAGCAGGACAATCCAGAAATACAGGTAAGCTGAAGGCTCCATCTATCTCATTCTCCTACCAGACTTCCTCAACCTTTATACCCCAGAGGAACCCTTGAAATAATTATTAGGTCTCAGGGAACCCCCTGCTAAAATAAGGTCACTGGGGGTTAGTGGGAAAAAAAAAATATGCCTTGACCTTGGTGGTCAGGGAAGAATGCCCCCCCTATACAGAAATGGTCAGAATGCCACCTTTCCAGACAGCTAAGAAGATCATTAACCACTTGCCCTTCAGAAGGTTTTCCCCCTTCACGACCAGGCCGCCTGACAATTGCGTGGTCGTGCGACGCTCTAATTAAATTTACATCCTTTTTTCCCCCCACAGGTAGAGCTTTCTTTTGGTGGTACAGTGGAACCTTGGATTACGAGCATAATCCGTTCCAGGAGTATGCTCGTAATCCAAAGTACTCGCATATCAAAGCGAGTTTCCCTATTGGAGTCAATGGAAAAGAAAATAATTTGTTCCGCATTGACTTCAATGGCATGCAATACCGCATGCGGCCAGAGGCGGGGGGGGGGGGGGGGGGGGGGGCCGGAGAGCCTCGGAAACAGCCGGAAAGGCCCGAGGACAGCTATGCTGACTTTGGAAAGGCTCGGGAACTAAGTATTTCCAAGCATTTCCTAACCGCTCCGAACGGCGACGATCGGCGCAGTTCGGCTACGGCGCCCCCCCCCCCACCTCAGGCCAAACGCGGTACTGCACACCGATTTGGCCTGAATCCTGTTCGTTTTGCGAGACAACACTCGCAAACCGAGTTAGGATTTTTTCAAAATACAGTGCTCTGTTGCGAAACGCTCGTTAACCGAGTTACTTGCAATCCGAGGTTCCACTGTATTTTTTGCACTATAAACACAAAAAAAAAACAAAAAACAACAATTGTGAAGAAAAAAAACAAAACCAATTTTTTTACTTTCTGCTATAAAACCCATCCAATAAAAAAAAAAAAATCTAATTTCTTCAAAAATTTAGGCCAATATGTATTCTGCTGCATATTTTTGGTAAAAAAAAATCCCAATAGGCGTATGTTGATTGATTTGCCCAAAAGTTATCGCATCCACAAACTGTGGGATATTTTTTATTTATTTTTTTTACTAGTAATGGCGGCAATCAGCGAGGGTCTGCAATATTGCGGTGGACAAATCGGACACTGACAGTTTGTGGAAACCAGTGACAACAATACAGTGATCAGTGCTAAAAAAAAATATGCACTGTCACTGTACTAATGACACTGGCTAGGAAGGGGGTAACATCAGGCGGTATACTGTGGGGGAGGTGGTTTTACTAAGGGAAGGCAGAGATCTGTGTCCCTGCTTTGCAAGAACACAGGATCAATTCCTTCCCTCCTCACACAAGGCAGATCGCGGTTCTGCCTGTGTACTGAATTATCGGTGGGTGCAGGTGGAAATCGAGCCTGTGGTACCTGCCGCTGGGCTCCCGCTGTGTGTGACCACAGTGGGAGCGGGTCAAAGGCAGCGCGCGCGCGTGCCCCAGACCCGGAAGTCTCAGATCATGTCCCGGGAATGTGATCTGGCACAGAGCAGCCACCTTGCCACAGTATATATATATATATATATATATATATATATATATATATATATATAAGGTGGGTAGTCCGCAAGTGATTAATATCATGTTACTGGCTCTGCCAAGTGGTATTGGACCCAAAACTCTCCAGGCACCATCAGATTGGAGGTCAAATCGGCAACAACACAAAGAACTCTTAGCAACCTCTTGAGGTACCCTAGATGAGACCTTTCATATAATACTGTTAAGGAAATTATAAATTCTGTATATAATTGTAATCTATTTTGTATACTTTCCCTATGTATTGCACAATGCACTCACTGTGCACACGTCATTAATGTTTTCATTACAGGTTTGTATTGTTTCTCGAGTCCTGATAAGAATTAGCCTGCCTATGTTACGCCCCTTGTTACAATAAAAGTACAATTGTAATATTAATGTGATACCTAGGTAATCATGTAAAAAAAAATTTGAACCACTAATCAATATGAGGATAGGTGTTGCCTATCTAAAACATTTACAGAACAAATACTAAGTCACGTTGACCAATAGACAGACCCAACAGGCAGCAGGGTAGGGGCCAAAGGGGGGAAATTTTACGGATATTATCTTCAGTCGCCCATATATTCTTCTCTATGCAATGAAGGCAAATCATGGCTGGTGGGAGGGGCCAGCAGAGTGCTGTACTTAGCTTCCCGAAAACAGGAAGCTGTGGTAACAGACAAATGTGATGCTGAGAATTCGTGATGGAAAGAACGGAAATCCAATGAATGAAAGAGGCAGCTCAACCGCATGCTTTTTACAGCTTTCTTGGCCGCTCGTGGGAATGAGCCCATAGACTCAGATTGGTTTTCATAAGCAACACAGACAGATCTTATTACAAACAATTTTAAGGCCGCCCCGAATGTATATATTTTAAAGCTGCCCTAATGTCTATTTGGAATCTTTACCATTACATACTGATGAGAAGAGACTGCTCCCTGTAAAGTATAGGGGAAAAAAATGTATTTGACATTCCAGCCTCTAAAAGCATTACCAGGTGGAGGGGCCCCGGCGGCGGATTTGGTATCAGTGACAGCTTGGCCGCAAATTCCTTTATTCGCTCGTCAAGGTCGGACTCTTTACATGATTTCAGCTGCAATAGAAAACTGGAAAAGCAAAACAGAAAAAAATAAATAAACAAACATGTGAAAGGTACATAAAGTTGTGAATGAAAAAAAATAAAAAACTAAAAAAAGTCCTGGGGGTGGACAACCCGCTAAATTCCAAACCCTGTCAGGGTAAGTGCATCCAAAAGCCAATCTAGTAGAAAAATAACCCCACCAGGATAGAGCACCTGAAGGGCTATTAATAGCAGTATAAAAATATACCGTATTTATCGGCGTATAACACCCACATTCATTTTAAAGAGGGAAGTTTCAGGAAAAAAAACTTCAATTTTAAATAAGGAACTTTGAAGCGAAATAAGGGTCAGTGCCCATCTGCAGCCTCACCATTGCCATCGATGCAGCCTCATCAGTCATCATCAATGCAGCAGCCTCATCAGTCATCATCAATGCAGCAGCCTCATCAGTCATCAATGCAGCAGCCTCACCATTGCCATCAATGCAGAAGCTTCACCATTGCCATCAATGCAGAAGCCTCACCCTTGCCATCAATGCAGAAGCCTCACCCTTGCCATCAATGCAGAAGCCTCACCCTTGCCATCAATGCAGAAGCCTCACCCTTGCCATCAATGCAGAAGCCTCACCATTGCCATCAATGCAGAAGCCTCACCATTGCCATCAATGCAGAAGCCTCACCATTGCCATCAATGCAGAAGCCTCACCCTTGCCATCAATGCAGAAGCCTCACCCTTGCCATCAATGCAGAAGCCTCACCCTTTCCATCAATGCAGAAGCCTCACCCTTGCCATCAATGCAGAAGCCTCACCCTTGCCATCAATGCAGAAGCCTCACCCTTGCCATCAATGCAGAAGCCTCACCCTTGCCATCAATGCAGAAGCCTCACCCTTGCCATCAATGCAGAAGCCTCACTCTTGCCATCAATGCAGAAGCCTCACCCTTGCCATCAATGCAGAAGCCTCACCCTTGCCATCAATGCAGAAGCCTCACCCTTGCCATCAATGCAGAAGCCTCGCCCTTGCCATCAATGCAGAAGCCTCGCCCTTGCCATCAATGCAGAAGCCTCGCCCTTGCCATCAATGCAGAAGCCTCGCCATTGCCATCAATGCAGAAGCCTCACCACTGCCATCAATGCAGAAGCCTCGCCATTGCCATCAATGCAGAAGCCTCGCCACTGCCATCAATGCAGAAGCCTCGCCACTGCCATCAATGCAGAAGCCTCACCACTGCCATCAATGCAGAAGCCTCACCACTGCCATCAATGCAGAAGCCTCACCACTGCCATCAATGCAGAAGCCTCACCACTGCCATCAATGCAGAAGCCTCACCACTGCCATCAATGCAGAAGCCTCACCACTGCCATCAATGCAGAAGCCTCACCACTGCCATCAATGCAGAAGCCTCACCACTGCCATCAATGCAGAAGCCTCACCACTGCCATCAATGCAGAAGCCTCACCATTGCCATCAGTGCAGCCTGATCGATGCCCATCTGCAGCCTAAAAGGGACAGGGATGGGGGCGGGACGAGCGCCGACAGATTACATACCGTGAGAATCTCCTATGATAGACAGAACAATGGTCCAATGGCAGCCCAGGAGACGGGACTTCCTATTACAGAGGCCGCCAAGTAAACAGGAGATTTTCACTGCATGTAATCTGATGGCACTCGTCCCACTCCCCTCCCTGTCCCCTCCGAGGCAGCTAAAATTTAAGTATCAGCGTATATAACACGCCAATAAATCAGCGTGTTATACGCCAATAAATACAGTAATTTATTGGACATCAAAAATACAACATACAAAAGCCATAGACTAAGAGTGTCAGTTACCCAAGAAGGGGACCCCCACCCGCAATCCCCCCCATCCAAGCATCCCCCCACCCAAAAGGGCTCACCCCCCACTCCAGCGTCCCAGAGTATGCTGAAAAACCCAACCCCTCCCACTATCCCAAACCACCCCTCCACCAGCAGGTGGAGTCCTCCAATTTAATGAGTGAAATAAGTATTTGACCCCTTCACAAAACATGACTTAGTACTTGGTGGCAAAACCCTTGTTGGCAATCACAGAGGTCAGACGTTCATAGTTGGCCACCAGGTTTGCACACATATCAGGAGGGATTTTGCCCCACTCCTCTTTGCAGATCCTCTCTAAGTCATTAAAGCGGAGGTCCGCCCACCCTTGCAAAAATTAAAAGCCAGCAGCTACATATACTGCAGCTGCTGACTTTTAATAATAGAACACTTACCTGTCCTGGAGTCCAGCAACTTCGGCACCGCAGCTCATGTGTCCATCAGCTGTCAGGGTGCTGTCTCCACCATTGATGGTAAGGGAACCTGGTAGCTAAGCATTATGGCTTCATGCTGTGTCCCTACTGAGCATGCACGAGGCACCAATGCGCTCTCCTACTGGCCCAGCAGCGGGGAAGGAGAAGGAAGCCGAGCTGTGATGTAATGCGCCGCGGCCTGGACTTCAAGGAAGCACCGGAGGGTGGGAGGAGACACTTTTGGGTGGAACTCCACTTTAAGGTTTCAAGGCTGACGTTTGGCAACTCGAACCTTCAGCTCCCTCCACATATTTTCTATGTGATTAAGGTCTAGAGACTGGCTAGGCCACTCCAAGACCTTGATGTGCTTCTTCTTGAGCCACTCCTTTGTTGCCTTGGCCGTGTGTTTTGGGTCATTGTCATGCTGGAACACCCATCCACTGCCCATTTTCAATGCCCTGGCTGAGGGAAGGAGGTTCTCATCCAAGACATGGCCCTGCCCATCGTCCCTTTGATGAAGTGAAGTTGTCCCCTTGGCAGAAAAACACCCCAAAGCATAATGTTTCCACCTCCATGTTTGACAGCGGGGATGGTGTTCTTGGGGTCATAGGCAGCATTTCTCCACCTCCAAATACGGTGAGTTGAGCTAATGCCAAAAGAGCTCAATTTTGGTCTCATCTGACCACAACACTTTCATCCAGTTCTCCTCTGCATCATTTAGATGGTCATTATCAAACTTCAGACGGACCCAGGTGGCTCCCAGGTGTCTTTTATACAGGTAACAGGCTGAGATTAGGAGCACTTCCTTTAAGAGAGTGCTCCTAATCTCAGCTCGTTACCTGTATAGAAGACACCTGGGAGCCAGAAATCTTGCTGATTATTGATAGGGAATCAAATACTTATTTCACTCATTAAAATTCAAATCAATTTATAACTTTTTTGAAATGTTTTTTTCTGGATATTTTTGTTGATATTCTGTCTCTCACTGTTAAAATAAAACCTACCATTAAAATTATAGACTGATCATTTGTCAGTGGTCAAAAGTACAAAATCAGCAGGGGATCAAATACTTTTTTCCCCTCATTGTATGAGCCAACTAATAAGTAGACTGAGCCTGACAAAGGAAGCATTACAGAGAGAACAGGAGACTTTCTCATACAAGTACATGGTACAGCGGGCACATATCAGGAATATGAAATGTTGGGGTAACAAACACTTTAAATTAACTATCTAGAGCCGTAATGGAAACTGTCAATCCCGCACAAAAAACATTTTCCTTTTATTCTCAAGAAGCTGTGACAGTTGGTGGGGATTGGTTTCTATGAAGCACAGACAGATCTTATTATTACACAACAATAAAGGAGGCCGTGTCTGCGAGATCAAAGTCTGAGTGGTGTGTTCCTGGGAACAGCGGTTATAACACGCCGGGCTGTATACTTCACCCTCCATAACATAAACAGAAACACCTTCATTACACAGTGTGAGCCACCCGGACACACCGGGCTCATCAGACGTGGAAGGGAGATTTCATCACTAAACTTTTCTGGAATTGTTTATAACTAATCACAGAGCCTCTAAAAAATAATCTGTCCGATCTCTAGTTAGTGGTAATATATGGATCAAGCTTCACTGTCTTAAAAATAAATGTAAAAAAAAAAAAGCAGTTTTTTGACCTTTTAAATTGGCTACTCAAATCTTCCTTTTTTTTTGGCTGGAGTTCTGCTTTGAAAATACATGCACACTTCCAAATATTAATTATCATTAGTTTGCAGAGTCTGGATCTCTCCTTAGTATTCGTGAGACGTGATGGCGTGTGAGGCAGGGATTTATTTTCCTCTCAGGAAGCGCTCGGTAGGAAATACTGGTATGCCCACCCATATCAACACCGTCTTCTGCTGTTTATGAGATTTCAGCTTTACTCATATCCGCTCACCCCCTACACACTAGAGCAGTTTTTTACATTTCCACTATGGCTATCTGGTGATAACGGTCATTACTTCAAGCCAAACTCCAGAAATTATTTTTACTGTGCGGTTACATTGCTCCAGCCTGGCACCAACCAACAGGGGGTCACTCACTTGCCACCATTCAGACAACTTTTTTTTTTTTTTTTTTTTAAACACAAGGGAACTCAGTCAAGTAATTGCCAGACCATTGTTCCTAATTTTTACTGACAGTCTACTGACTGGAATGGTACCAGCTGACTGGAGAAAATTCAATGTAGCACCAATATTTAAAAAGGGCCCAAAATACATCCATGGGAATTACAGACCAGTTAGCCTAACATCAATAGTATGTAAACTCTTGGAGGGGATGATAAGGGACTATATACAAGATTTTAGTAATGACAACGGTATCATTAGCAGTAATCAGCATGGGTTCATGAAGAATCGTTCTTGCCAAACCAATCTATTAACCTTCTATGAGGAGGTGAGTTGCCATCTAGATAAAGGAAGGCCCGTAGACGTGGTGTATCTGGATTTTGCAAAAGCATTTGACACAGTTCCCCATAAACGTTTACTGTACAAAATAAGGTCCGTTGGCATGGACCATAGTGTGAGTACATGGATTGAAAACTGGCTACAAGGGCGAGTTCAGAGGGTGGTGATAAATGGGGAGTACTCGGAATGGTCAGGGGTGGGTAGTGGGGTTCCCCAGGGTTCTGTGCTGGGACCAATCCTATTTAAAATTTGTTCATAAACAACCTGGAGGATGGGATAAACAGTTCAATCTCTGTATTTGCGGACAATACTAAGCTAAGCAGGGCAATAACTTCTCCGCAGGATGTGGAAACCTTGCAAAAAGATCTGAACAAATTAATGGGGTGGGGCAACTACATGGCAAATGAGGTTCAATGTAGAAAAATGTAAAATAATGCATTTGGGTGGCAAAAATTTGAATGCAATCTATACACTGGGGGAGAACCTCTGGGGGAATCTAGGGTGTAAAAGGACCTGGGGGTCCTAGTAGATGATAGGCTCAGCAATGGCATGCAATGCCTGCCAACAAAGCAAACAAGAATATGCATTAAAAAGGGGATCAACTCCAGAGATAAAACAATAATTCTCCCGCTCTACAAGACTCTGGTCCGGCCGCACCTGGAGTATGCTGTCCAGTTCTGGGCACCAGCCCTCAGGAAGGATGTACTGGAAATGGAGCGAGTACAAAGAAGGGCAACAAAGCTAATAAAGGGTCTGGAGGATCTTAGTTATGAGGAAAGGTTGCGAGCACTGAACTTATTCTCTCTGGAGAAGAGACGCTTGAGAGGGGATATGATTTCAATTTATAAAATACCGAACTGGTGACCCCACAATAGGGAGAAAACTTTTCCGTGGAAGGGAGTTTAACAAGACTCGTGGCCACTCATTAAAATTAGAAGAAAAGAGGTTTAACCTTAAACTACGTAGAGGGTTCTTTACTGTAAGAGCGGCAAGGATGTGGAATTCCCTTCCACAGGCAGTGGTCTCAGCGGGGAGCATTGATAGCTTCAAGAAACTATTAGATAATCACCTGAATGACCGCAACATACAGGGATATACAATGTAATACTGACACATAATCACACATAGGTTGGACTTGATGGACTTGTGTCTTTTTTCGACCTCACCTACTATGCAACAAGGCATTCTCTGATTGGACAAGGTGGAGAGAAGGGTGGCGATGTCCCGATCTCCACCTCATCCAATCATAGAATACCTTGTAGTCATTTGAAAAATAAAAAATGTGGTCGGCGGGAAGGGGTTAAACTTTAGCTGTAAGAAATGCACACATGTACAGTACTCTATTTGTTTCTTTCATACCACTTGCACTAATTGTGGTCAATCTATAAATTGTATTTGTGTTCCAGGTCCCGCCCCCTAAAGTCATCAATAAAACGGAATCAAATCTTACCATGAAAGGCAATCCTTCAGGGCGGTATAGTAGGGATATTTAGATATAACACAAAGGGCGAAGGTAGTGTAGGCATCATAAGTCTTGGTGTGATTGGAAGATGAATCCCAGTAAGCCTGTCCATTGGACAGCCCCAGCGTTTCCTAGAGAAACAAAACAAAAGCTCCAGTGACTGCAAAGTATAAGAGTATTCAGCTTCAAAACAGGGGGCCGGCAGCCATGTTTTTGTGGGCGGATACAATACGTTCTCGGTCAGAGATGGCGCTCTACATTCTTTATACAGTGCAGGACCTGCACTCCTACTTAAGGGCTGGTTCCAACTATATACAGTCCAGTGCAGTTTTTTTCTGCATCAGAAACACATGGATAGTAGGTGCTATGGTTTTCAATGGCCTAGTTCACACCAGTGTGGTCATTTCCAGTGCGTTCCAGTTCCAGACTGCACTGTACTGGAGTGTGGTCAAATGCATAAAAAAAATGCACCGTAACGCGCCTAAAAAGCACCAAAAAACATACTGAAACACACGTCCTTATGTAGCCACTTAAGGACTGGGAGAATTTACCGCTTAATGACCAGGCCATTTTTTGCGATACGGCACTGCGGCGCTTTAACTGACAATTGCGCGATCATGCAACGCTGTACTAAAAACAAAATTGAGGTTCTTTTTTCCCCACAAATAGAGCTTTCTTTTGATCACCTCTGCTGTTTTTATTTTTTGCGCTGTAAACAAAAAAAGAGCGACAATTTTGGAAAAAACAAAAAAAAACAATATTTTAGAATATTTGCTATAATAAAATATCCCCAAAAAAAAAATGTAAAAAAAGAAATTTCTTCATCAGTTTAGGCCGATATATATTCTTCTACATATTTTTGGTAAAAAAAAAAAAAAAAAAAAAAAAAAACACGCAATAAGCGTATATTTATTGGTTTGCGCAAAAGTTTTTTCTGCAATTTTTAGCGGCAGACACATCAGACACTTTGGACACATTTTTGCAACCATTGACATTTATACAGCGATCAGTGCTATAAAAATGCACTGATTACTGTGTAAATGACACTGGCAGGAAATGGGTAACACTAGGGGGCGATCAAGGGGTTAAATGTGTTCCCTGCTAGGAGTTTCTAACTGTATGGGGGATGGGACTTACTAGAGGAGGAGCCAGATCGCTGCCCCTACTTAGTAGGAACAGACAGACAATCTGTCTCTCCGCCCTGACAGAATGGGGATGCGTGTGTTTACACACACACACTCCCGTTCTGGCTCACATGCCCACAAATCGTGCGTGGCCGGCGGACATCACGGCCGTCGGCCAGGTGCATCGTGTCCCCCGCTGTGCAGCGGCGGCGAGCGTCTGCTAGAGCTGTTTAAAGGGCCGACATACAGCTACGGCCATTCACGGGAACGAGCCGACCTGCCGCTGTACAACGACGGCGGCTGGTCGGCAAGTGGTTAAGGTGAAAAAGAAAGAAGGGAAAAAACGAGCGCAACAAAAACACACCAAAAAGGCATCAAAAACGCACTGGAATGCATCAACATGCGTCAAAAACTTGCATGTAGAAAAGCATGTGGAAGGCCTCCAGACTGCGTTTCTATGGTGTGAGCTGGTCCCAACAGCGGTCCATAGCTAAAGTGCCACATTCACTATGATATCTAGAGGTAGAGCTTGACAGATGACAAACGGAGCTGCGTTGTCAGGTGGCAGTTTAGCAGGGACTGTGCAGTCCTAGCCTACTCAACTACCAACCATGACGTTCGTCGGGCAAAAAATGTGTGTGTGGTAAGGAGTGCCAACTTGGTGATTTGTTTAAATTACGCATGGCAGAAACAAAAGGACTCCAATCAGCAAAGCTCATGCTGTGTTCTGATTGGGGAACTATAGTCCGGCATGTTGGACCTCCGTAGAGAGACCGCTGCTTCCAAAACACAGAGAGCAGTGAGGTACTTCTCTACAGCATGCTGGCCGGGAAAAAGCCATTGTATACAGGCTGTGGGCACTTTCTAAAAATAAGAGCACAGTGGCTAAAGTAGTTAGCACTTCTGCCTGGCAGCAATGGGGTCCAAATTCTAACCAAAGCACTACCTGCCCGGAGTTTGCATGTTCTCCCTGTGCCTGCGTGGGTACTCCGGTTTTCTCCCACACTCCAAAGACATGCTGGTAGGTTAGCTGGCTCCTGTTTAAATTGGCCCCAGTATGTGTATCAATGAGAGTTAGGCTCCTTAAAGCAGAACTCCACCCAAAAAAGGGGAAGCTCTGCTTGTTTGCACCCTCCCCCCTCCACTGCCACATTTGGCACTTTTTTTGGGGGGTACCTGTGTTGACAGGGTAAAATCGCCGCGGCGACCTATGAGTATGTCCGCCCCCTCCTCATTAATCCCCCCCCCCCCCGCTGCCTTCTAGGACACACACAGGTCCCAGAAGATGGTGGGACCATTCACAAAGCGCAGAGTGACTCGCGCATGCGCAATAGGAAACCGGCTGTGAAGCCTTAAGGCTTTACTTAGTGAAGATGCCAGCGCCTGCACCCAAAGCCAAATGAAGAATCGGCTTGGGTGAGGACATCGGTAGATCCCTGGAGAGGTAATTGTCCTTATATATTTGTAGCTACTGACTTAATTTTTTTTGGGGGGGGGGGGGACTGAACCTCCTCTTTAAAAAATTGTAAGCTCATTGAGGGGAGGAACTGCTATCAATATACAATATATATGTAAGCGCTGCCTGAATTGCCAATGCTATATAAGCACTTATAATATATAAAACCGTAAGGGCTTTTTCAGGCATGCTGCAGTTCCTACCATCCTCTGAAAAGCGATCCACTGGAAGTGAAGCAAAGGCTGACAGGTGTTCATGAGGTGGTACTGCAGCCTCCTGTTTTTTTCTTCAATCGCCTAATGGCAATTTTACATTGTGGGACCGCGCTGCAACTATGAGCTGAGTGTTCGGCTCGCAGATGTGGTGCGGCCCCAATTCAATAGGTGAGTTGGACAAGCAGTACCACTTGTCATACTCTGCACCCCAACTTAATAATGCCACAGGCACAAAAAAAAGGAGGCGGGGCTCCGTGTCTGAATGGATACACGGAGCTCTGACTCAGCTCGGGTGCCCCCATTGCAAGCTGCTGGCTATGGGGGCACTCGATAGGAGGGAGGGGCTAGGAGCAGTGAAGAGGGACCTGAAAAAAGGAGGAACCGAGTTGCCCTGTGCAAATCCAACTGCACAGAGGAGGGAAGTATAACATGTTTATTTTTATCTATTTTTTTTAAATACAACGAGACTTTACAAACACTTTAAAATACTGTATGTGCGAACTAAAAATACACTGGACCTGCAATATAAATTTCACAAGCAACAAAAGAACAATCATGCAGCACTCTGGTCACGAGCAACATCTACAATTATCTTGTCTAATGAGCGGATCTGTCCATGGAATGTGGAGGACACCAGATTACAGGCTGTACATTAGAGGACACGATCACAAGATCTGTATGTCACATACCTGGATGGATCTGGAGAACTGCGCCACCACGCCATATGTTCTGTTCCCCAAAACATCTGTGAACACCAGGAAGTGGAAATAGTCTTCTTTAGATTCAGAGGTTACAGGTAGCCCTCCTATGGGGAGAATGGCATTATAAAAACACTCTACTACTAAAAAAAAACATGAGGCTATATAAAATGTCAGATATACAAAGCACAAAGTTATATCCCATGTCACATTTTGGTGGTGGTACTGCCTATTCAAGTGAATGGGGTCACATCGCAACCACCCTGTAACAGCATGTTGCACCACAGTGGTTCAGACATTTAGGGGTTAAAGTATTTCGGTGAGGAGGTGACATCTCCTCCTCTCCCAGCCACCTCTCAGAAATCAATTTCCAGAGGAGTTTTTCTGATTCCAGTTGCCCTTTGCTGCTCCTCCCTGGCCAACACCTCACTTATAATGAACAGCTGAGGTTGTGTGCAGAACTGCTAATGATTTCCAAAAGACACATTTTGGGTTTGGACATACACTACTGTACTTCAGAACTCTCACCAGAGAGAGAGTTAAATCCCCAGGAGACCCGGTGCACATAACACTTTAACCCATTAACATTCTGTGTTGTGGTTTAGAAATAAAATTTAATTTTTATTTCTGTCAGGGCTGTCTGTATCTCCTCCCCAGGCAAAAGCCCAAATGATTAGATTTCCAATGAGGGAGGTACAGGGAGACATGAAACCACAACCCCTCCCCATTCTACAAAACTCCTTGTGCCCCCTCCCCATTCTGCAGAGCTCATTGCCTCCTTTGATCCTGCAGGAATCCTCCTGCCCCCCGCCTCCATTCTGCAGGGCTCCTCCTGCCCTCCTCTCCATTCTACAGGGCTCCTCCTGCCCTCCTCTCCATTCTACAGGGCTCCTCCTGCCCCCCCCTCCACTCTCCATTCTGCAGGGCTCCTCTTGCCCCCCCTCCATTCTGCAGGGCTCCTCCTGCCCTCCTCTCCATTCTGCAGGGCTCCTCCTGCCCTCCTCTCCATTCTGCAGGGCTCCTCCTGCCCTCCTCTCCATTCTGCAGGGCTCCTCCTGCCCCCCTCTCCATTCTGCAGGGCTCCTCCTGCCCCCCTCTCCATTCTGCAGGGCTCCTCCTGCCCCCCTCTCCATTCTGCAGGGCTCCTCCTGCCCCCCTCTCCATTCTACAGGGCTCCTCCTGCCCCCCTCTCCATTCTACAGGGCTCCTCCTGCCCCCCTCTCCATTCTACAGGGCTCCTCCTGCCCCCCTCTCCATTCTACAGGGCTCCTCCTGCCCCCCTCTCCATTCTACAGGGCTCCTCCTGCCCCCTCTTCATTCTACAGGGCTCCTCCTGCCCCCCTCTCCATCCTACAGGGCTCCTCCTGCCCGCTTCTCCATTCTGCAGGGCTCCTCGTGTTCCCTCTCTATTCTGGACCCTTTTTCGTGTCCCCTCTCCATGCTGAACCCTTCCTCGTGTCCCCTTCTCCCTTCTGCAGCCTTTCTTGTTGTACAGCCCTTTTCCTCCTCTGCTGCCTCCGAGAGAGACTAGTGTAGTAGCTGCTGTCTTGTGTTTCTGCTGGTTTTGTTGTTGTAAATGATAGCCATCCTAATCTTCTCCAAACTAGCTGGCGGCTGCGGGAGGTTGTCACTCGGTCTTTTATCACTACAAATGGAGCAGAGGAGACAAAGAGCTGGACGGCAAGGAGAGCTAGCAGCTTAGTAGGAAGTAGGGACTGTGCCGGCTTTGTGTCTGCCACGCTCCCTCTCCTCCTATGCGATCAGTTAATAGTAATTAAGTATTCATCTCCTTGCTCCAAGCAGACCACACTGCACCCGAACCACTGCACAGATTTTAATGGGGAGGAGTGCTTTGTGCACTGAGGGATTTCAAGTGTTAGTTGACCTTTTCACAAACAAACAAAAGGTGAACTAACTCAACTCTACACCGCTCCCCTGCTGCACTTCTCTCCTTCCTTATCTTCTGATGCCCATGCACCCGATGTAGCAGTCTGGGCATTTGAAAAATGCAATACACAGCCTGGAGGCTGTTTGGCATCATGGTGCTGAGCCAGCATTGGTCAGCGCTGATGACAGATGCCACGCTGACCAATAAGAATCTCTTCGAGCTCTCTCAGAAGAAAGTGCTCATCTTTCGAATACCCAGAAAGCTAACTCAGCTAGCCTGGGCAGTGAAAGATAGTCATCCCTCCCAAGTTCAGAGGGAACTGGGGGAGTAGGGAGGGTGTTGTGGGTAAGTTCACAATTTCATGTTTTGCGAAAAAGAGAAGGATTTCAATCTTTATATACAACCTTTCATGACAATGTTCTGTTCAGAGTACCTGGAAAGCACAGCTGCGGCAATCCTACAAGATCGATGTCTTTGGGTACACTGATCTCCTCTGTGGTGGTCTCTTTCCCACTGTTAGCAGAACCGACTTCAAACTTGGGTTTCTCTTTCTTCTTGCGGAAGGAGCGCCGCCTGGGAAGCCGCTGGAAGTTGCCCTGAGATGCCGACGCCGTTTCATCTTTGGGAATGAAAGGAGGAACGAAGACAGAGGTGATCTCCGGCTCCAAAGATTGCAGATGACGTATTCCCTTCTGTGTGACCTGAGGGTGAGAGACGCAAAGAATAATATAGTGAGATGTAAAAAACAGTTGGATTTAAAGGGACCCTGTGGCCAACAATTGATTTCAACAGCTATTTAATAAAAATTAAAGTGAAAATAATGGTAATATATATATATATATATATATATATATATATATATATATATATATATATATATATATATATATATATATATAAACAATAATAATAATATAATAATTTAGCATAAAAATATTTAACAAAAAATAATTACAGCATTGGAATTATGATGTTATTCTAAAATAATAATATATGTGCATTTTATTAATTTTTAATATTTACCTGTAAAAGCCTAGAGTAGACATCCAAAAACCCGGAAACTGCTGCTGGGTGCCGCCATCTTGGATGTTAAGCGAGCTACCCCAGCAGGACCAGAGCCGTCACTCAAGTAACTCTCTATGGCAGGGATATGCAATTAGCGGACCTCCAGCTGTTGCAAAACTACAAGTCCCAGCATGCCTCTGCCTCTGGGTGTCATGCTTGTGGCTGTCAGAGTCTTGCTATGCCTCATGGGACTTGTAGTTCTGCAACAGCTGGAGGTCCGCTAATTGCATATCCCTGGTCTATGGTATTCCCTTCACTCCTCCCCTGGCCACTACATAAAAGGTTATGTAGGGAAATGAGGGGAGGGGCATAGCGGATATACCAGCACAGACATTAATTAAGACACCCCCAGAAGAGGAGAGAGATATGATGTTCAAGGAGGCAGGGGGCTGAGCTAGAGAACTGACTCTCCTCATAAGTCAAATATTCTATCAATTTTACCGGCACATTGCAAGTGATTAAAAAAAAAATGTTAAACCCTCCTCCACGCTACAATATATACCCCAATAATGTAAAAAACTCCCAATAATTTAATGTAATAATTCAAAGAACAGTGACACACTGCTGCTGCTGCATAAAACCACTCCTAAATCAAAAAGTATATCAATTCAAAATAGTGAAATCAAATGCAGCGCTGTGTGTAAAAAAAATAAATATTAAAAAAACACAACACAATAGCAAAGTGTAAAAATACTATAATTGATAACCAAAATAGATATTCCGTGATACTCGGTACATCAAACCACAACGTACATCAATGTACACATTTGTTAAAAAGTTTAATAATTTAATAGATATCAACAAACTGTAAAGTCCACAAACACAAATCCACCGCGATTCTCTGTGTAAAAAAAAAAAATCTTCCAATAAGCCCAAATGGTGCTCAGCGCCTTCACCACCCTCCAGACAGGCACTCACCATACCATTCCTTTCTAATCAAGGATCACTATGGAAAGTTGAAGACCAGGATTTTCTGGCACTTTGTGTTTGCATGTAAAAATCTGTTTTGCTAGAAAATTACTTAGAACCCCCCCCCCCAAATATATTTTTATAAAAGCAGAAGTCCTAGAGCACGGGGGACGGGGGGGGGGGCTTTAATTTTTTTATTTTATTTTTCCCCTGTGATAGCAATAGGCATGTGACAAGTACTCTTTATGGAGTGATCCCTATGCTCATAACTTCCAGTTTCCTATATCATAGAGGTGAACAGAGCCATTCTGGTCTCAGTTTGCCTCTATGATTAGCTGGTGGAAGCGCCTGTGGTTGATCAGGTATCCTGGGACGGTAGAGCCAGAGAAAGCAGCAGGAGGCAGCTGGGGGGTGGGAGTCGTCCCCTTCCACTGCCTATAAGCAAACCAGCAGCTAGTTGGTTGCTAGGATTGGTTTTACTAGAGAGCCAACCGTAGGCCCTAAAAAAACAATCCTGGGATTGATGCCTGCAGTAGTATAACCACTTGAGGTCCAGTGGTGTACTGGTATGTCACTGGTCATTAAGTGGTTAAAAGAGAAGTCCAGGAATTAAAGAAAATCCACCTAGGTGGATGCAGCATTGCTCCGATGCTGCATTTATCCCCCAGTGGCTCTGCACCGAGAACCGAGCGATCACAGACCGCTGATCGCTCGGTTCTTGATCTTCAGTGAGCAGAGAGCACTGACTGTCAGTCACTGCTCTGTGTTCTGCCCCTGCAGCACTCACTGGAGCACCAGGCTGTGCAGGAGGTGGGAGGGGCCGGCTCATGCTCTCCCCGACACACTGAGAGGCTAAGCCAGCTGCTGGTCAGGCATCTAGGTGGATCACGTCATTAAAGTCAGGATCTCTCCACAGCCTGGACCAGCCGAGTGATGTCAGCCACCAGCAGACTTTAGCTCACGGTTGGCTGAATATGTGATCCCCAGAGGTATAGCCAAATTCCCTGCAGAATCCCCCTCCATGGGTTAATGGTTCTCTCCTCTAAATATCCACAGAACCTGTTATAAAATAAAGTCCCAATAGTGCGAAACCATCAAGATAGTCCCAATAGATGAGATCCCATCCAGCCACTTGCAGAGTGTAGAGCCGGCCGCTCTGCAGGCACTCATCTCTCATCACACACTGGATCAGCCAGGTTTACAATCTGATCCAATCGGATCTTGATGGTATCACACTATTGACACTTTATCTTAGAACATGTCCTCTGGATATTTAAAAAGGAGAACGGAGGAGAGAACCGATAACCCATGGAGGAGATTCTGCAGCAGTGAACAGTCACTCCTCTTAAAGAGGAACTGCAGTCCGCTCACATGATTTTTTTAATAAAAACATCTTTACCATTCTGAAGCTTCCCTCCAACCACTTTACATATTATTTTATATATACTGTGATTCTGTATTAGCCAAATAGGCTGCAGAAATCTCCCTCCACTGAGTCTGGCTGCAGCCATTTTAACTGTGGGCAGCTGAAGCCTGTTCACTTCCTGGATTCACACAGAGGCACACCTCCAGCTCTGCAGCTCTCATTGGTCCTCTTATGATTCATTCCCCCCTCCCTTCCTGACAAACTCTCACGAGAGTGAGTGAGAGCGCTGTGCACTAAGGTTGCCACCTCTTCTTCAAGCCAAACTCAAAACACTTTAGCAGCACAGGGCCATTTTTTTTTTTTTTTGTAGTAAACACTATATAATTATAAAAGACCCAGGACACCTTTGGGTGCCCCAAGGAGAGTAGTAACTATGCACGCTGTGGTGGACAGTGGGTGTGGCCAAACTGCTCTTGCTGACATCACCCCCGGTCAGTGGTGCCAAACCTGCACCCAGACAGCCACCCGCAGCTCCCTTACAGCAACAGATTTGTGTGCGACTATCTCAGTTACTTGGGGAGCCACAGTCCGGTCTGAATAATGTGTCCGGGTTTGAGGCAGAATGAAACCTGGACACGTGATTCAAAACCCGGACTGTCCGGGTGAATCCTGGACAGGTGGCAACCCTACTGTGCATGATGTCAAAAGCCCAGACAAGAAACAGGAAGTGGGCGTATAAGGTATTTACTGGCAGAAAAAAAAAACGTTTTACTATCCAAAGTTAAAATAACAACAAGGGCAGAAGATTTAATAGATGAAAAGATGAAAAGATGACTGAAGTTCCACTTTAATCTTTCCATGCCGATCTTTGATTAGAAAGGCATTTTGTTATGGCGAGTGTCTGTCTGGAGGGTGGGGAAGGCGCTGAGCACCAATAGGACTTATTGGAAGATTTTTCATACAGAGAATCGCGGTGGATTTGCGTTTTGGGATTTTATAAAATGTTGAGATCTCTTGAATTATTACACTTTTTAACAAATGGTGACATGGCGCACGTGGGGGTCTGATGTACCGAGCTTCACGGAATATTGGTTGGTTATCAATTATAGTATTTTTACACTTTGTTATTTATTTTAGTTTTTTGTTTATTTCACACAGCGCTGCATTTGATTTAAGTTTTTTTATAATTAATTTACTTTTTTTTTTTAATTCATTTATTTTAAAAATTGAAATTAGAAAAGGAAATTAGCTGCATGTAAGAGTTTAAAATACTTTCATTCATTGGATGTTGGATTTTTTTCAATTATAGGAGGCGGAGCATCACGGGTTGGGCGTTACCTGGGGTGGTCTGCATGCAAAATACGGCCCTGCCTGGGGAACACCCACTCCTCCAAACTGACACCCACCCATCAACGTATTTTGTATATTTGCATAGCTCCTCCCAAGAGCCAACCCACTGCTTGTATCAGGGCTGGGGGGCTCTTGAAAGGAGTACAGAAGGCAGGGTGCTGGCCCCTCCCACCAGCCATGTTCTCCTTGCATTGCATAGAGAAAAACAGAGACACAGCGATGGTGTCACAGGGTGGAAAATAAGGTATGTAATGAAAACAGAAAGGCTTTATATAAAAATTTCCTTAGCATGTTGATAGGGGGGGGGGGGGGGGAGGAGCCAGGGAAGGCAAAATATAAGCAGATTACCTCTCAGCTCTTTAGTTTTTAAAGACTCAACACGATTTAAGATCGTTATCTTATTCCTGGAATCCCAGCATGCAAATCTATTCATCCACCTTTACGTAGAGATACAGAGAAGATTACCTGGAAAAGGCAATTACACAACAAGTCTGAGCAGTTCATATGCTTAGAAAAGAAGAACCGGATCCTATATATGTGGCTGCGTGTACAGGTGGTAGAAAACTGAAGTTTAACCGCTTCAATACCGGGCATTTTCACCCCCTTCCTTCCCAGACCAATTTTTAGTTTTCAGCGCTGTCGCACTTTAAACGTCAATTGCGCGGTCGTGCGACGCTATACCCAAACAAAATTGACGTCCTTTTTTCCCCACAAATAGAGCTTTCTTTTGGTGGTATTTGATCACCTCTGCGGTTTTTATTTTTTGCGCTATAAACAAAAGAAGAGCGACAATTTTGAAAAAAAAAAACAATATTTTTTACTTTTTGTTATACTAAATATCCCAATTTAAAAAAAAAAAAAAAAAACACATTTTTTCCTCAGTTTAGGTCGATATGTATTCTTCTACATATTTTTGGTAAAAAAAAAAAAAAAATGGCAATAAGCGTATATTGATTGGTTTGCGCAAAAGTTATAGCGTCTACAAAATATGGGATAGATTTATGGCATTATTTAAAAATTTGTATTTATTTTTTTTTTTTTTACTAGTAATAGCGGCGATCTGCGATTTTTTTCATGACTGCGACATTACGGCGGACATATCGGATACTTTTGACACATTTTTGGGACCATTCACATTTATACAGCGATCAATGCTATAAAATTGCATTGATTACTGTATAAATGTGACAGGCAGTGAAGGGGTTAACCACTAGGGGGACACGATGGGGTTAATTATGTTTCCTAGGGGAGTGATTCTAACTGTAGGGGGAGGGGACTCACAAGGGGAGGAGACCGATCAGTGTTCCTCTGTACTGGGAACACAGATCGGTCTCCTCTCAACTGACAGGACCTGCTCGGTTAACGGGCAATCGCGGCCGCCGGGCACACGCACCGGGTCCCAAGCAATGCGGCGCGCGCCCCCTAGATGGCCAGGAAGCTCAGGACGTCATATGATGGCCACCCAGGATGGGAGATCATCATTTGACTATGGGCGGGTAATGAAGTGGTTAAAGTGGATGTAAACCCGAAATTTTTTTCTTTTTTTTTTATGTCATAATATAGAGTATAAGATTTCCTATCATTTGAGCCCAGTCTTGCCACACAGAGTTAATCCATCTCTGAGCAATCCTCTTTTATTGTTCAGTGAGATATGATGCCCCCCCCCCGGCCCCCTCATTTTACTTACCTGAGCCCCTTCATCTCTTAAGCGGGGGACGCGCTGTCCCTCTCTCCACAGGGTCCCGGCTCTTGATTGGATAGATTGATAGCAGCGCAGCCATTGGCTCCCGCTATCAATCAAATCCAATGACGTGGGTGCCGGGGGGGCGGGGCCAAGCCCAGCATTCGTGTCTGTGAATGCAAATGCTGGACTCGGGAGCGCGCCCGCAATGTAACCCCCCCCGCAGGAGAGCGCTTCTCCTAGGGGGTTATCTGATGCAGTGAGGAGCCGCGAGAGCCGCCGAGGGACCCCAGAAGAGGAGGATCAGGGCCGCTCTGTGCAAAACGAGCTGCACAGTGGAGGTAAGTATAATATGTTTTTTTTTTTTTTTTTTAAATAACAAACACGATCCTTTACAATCACTTTTACAAATTGTGTCCGAAGCCTTGTTGAAGTTGAAGCAAGTGTAAATGAGCCCTAACGGTAGCTAGTTTTTATGTGCTTTGATCCCACATGGTAGCGCACACAAAAAAAAAAAAAAAAAAAAAAAAAAAACACACACACACACACACGAAGGAAAGAACTGGCCCTAACGCTCTATAAAATAAAGCCTTGGCGGCGCAGTATACACAGAGAGAGAAAAGGTTAAAAACGGTTAAGAGGATGTAAGAGCCGAGCTGAACTACTGAGAATTGAGCAAATATATCTTCCCCTTTTCCAAGGTCACGTGTAATGCTATTCTAACACCTCAAAAGATCCACATCTAGAAAACCACAGCCACGGTTTAAATAAAAGACTGCAAGCGGAACAGTTTGTGTTTCAACATCCGTGCAGCAGTCCTGGAAACCGAGGAATAAACGCGTGATTCGAAATAGCGACAATATGGCAATACATAAATCGATTACTTCGAAAACAGATGCACGAGGCTTCAAAGTCTATGTACAGCCGAAACTTTTTTTTTTTTTAAAGAATAACTTCACTTTAAAAGAATAAAAATAAATAAAAAAACAAATAAATGCACATCTTTTTGCAGGTACCTTCTTATTATTATACAGCGCCAAAAATTTGCACAGCGCTTTACAATGTAGAGGGGGGACAGCACAATTACAATACAGTTCAATACAGAAGGGACAGGAGGGCCCTGCTCATTGAGCTTACAATCTAAAGGGGGGGGGGGAGGTGGTACAAAAAGGTAATAGTTGCGGGGGGGTGAACAGATGGAGGTGGCTCGGGTGCAGTTCTTAGGTGGGTGTGGGATAGGCTTCCCTAAATAAGTGAGTTTTTAGGGATTGCCTAAAGGTAGACAGGGTAGCGGCTGATCGGACATACTGGGGCAGGGTGTTCCAGAGGATGGGAGAGGCTCTGGAAAAGTCCTGGAGGTGAGAATGGAAGGAGGTAACAAGGGAGCTAGAGAGCAGGAGGTCCTGGGAGGAGCGGAGGGGACGATTTGGGTGATATCTGCAGATGAGGTTGGTGATGTAGCTGGGGGCCATGTTGTGGATGGCCTTGTATCTTGTGATTAGTATTTTGAATTTTATACGGTGGGATAGAGGAAGCCAGTGAAGGTATTGGCAGAGAGGGGCAGCAGTCACGGATCAGTTAGTAAGGTGTATTAGTCTATCAGCAACATTCACATACCTCCCAAAATTTTGAGATGGGAATGAGGGACACCTACCAGCAAACGTATGTAGGCATAGGACACGCCCCCCTGTCACACCCCCTTAAAGGAGAATTAACAAAAAAAAAGTTGATTAAACCCACAAGGGCTTTTTTTTTTACCACTACTATTCCTTTATATTGGCTTTTAAAATTGACAAAATGCAGCAATTTAGAATTTGGATGAAAGGTTTGGCACTGGGAAACACTTTTTGAAAGATAAAAAGTGCATTTTATATACAGATATATAGATCAGACCAAAAGGAGGGACTCACCACTTCCATCGGTGAGTCGGAGACAGGATCCGCCGGCCCCGGATGGTGACCACAGAGATTTCCGGCAGACCAGGCGGTCGCCGGAGTCTCTATGATCGTTCGGAGACCGGGCGCGATGTTATGACGTCACGCTCGGCCTCTGCATTCAAATTCAGGTGAATGGCGGCCGCCCCGGCTGGAAAGTCGAGATCGTTTATTTATTTTTTATTTCAGGCTTCCCAACCTAGAGGTGAGATATGGGGTCTTATTCACCCCCATATCTCACTGTAAAGAGGACCGATCATGCCATATTCCTATTACAAGGGATGTTTACATTTCTTTAAATAGGAATAATAGTGATCACATTTTTTTTTAAAGTGTTAAGCTAAAAAAAGCAAAGTAAAATTAACAAAAAAAAATTTTAAAGTGCCCCCGTCCCCGTGTGCTCGCACGCAGAAGCAAAAGCATACGTAAGTCCCACCCACATATGAAAACGGTGTTCAAACCACACGTGAGGTATCGCCGCAAACGTTAGAGCGAGAGCAATAATTTTAGCCCTAGACCTCCTCTGTAAATCAAAACATGTAACCAGTAAAAAATTTTAAAGCGTCACCTATGGGGATTTTTAAGTACCGAAGTTTGGCGCCATTCCACGAGCGTGTGCAATTTTGAAGCGTGACATGTTAGGTATCTATTTACTCGGCGTAACTTCATCTTTCACATTATGCAAAAAAATTGTGCTAACTTTAATGTTTTGTTTTTTTTTAAAGCATGAAACAAAAGGGGAAAAAAAAAAGTGCGCAAATACCGTGCGAAATAAGAAGTTGCAACGACCGCCATTGTATTCTCTAGGGTCTTTGCTAAAAAAAAAAAAAACATATATAATGTTTGGGGGTTCTATGTAATTTTCTATCAAAAAAATTATGAATTTTACATGTAACAACCCGTTATTTTATTCTGTGTTATGTCTTTTTTTTTTTATCACTTTGCTAAAGTCTGAGGCTTGACTTTATTTTAGCAGTCAGGACTGTGCCACGAACCTGTGAAAAGCGGTACTTGGGGGGGGGGGGGGGGGGGGCATACCACTGGATTCTCGGCACGAGTCACAATTACTCTTATGACTGACCAGAGTGTGGTTTGCACGGCACGCTGCCCCCATCTACACGGAAAACACCACGAGCAGAGAAGAAATATCCCCTTCTCGGAGGAAATGCTGAATATTACTTCTTCTCTGACTGTAAAAGGGAAGTCAGGAAGGTCTATGTCTGGAAGGAACGTATGACCCAACAAGATGAATGGCCCAGTGTATAGATATTGCTCATAGCTAGGGGATCACGTGTTGACCGCGACCGACGTGCGGTTTTATCAAAGTTCAGAATACAAAAAGGTAGAGACGCCAGCGCTGGTGTATTTCTGTGAACAAATAGCTTCAAATCATGTTTGAACGTGCCGGTGCCTGCTACCTGGCCCAACGGGTTTCGGCCCATAACACAAGCATATTTTAAGAGGCTGCTGGCTAAAAGCCTTTGCTGTCATGCAATACGAGGGACTGCCAAGTGACAGATCTTTTGCTATGCTGTAAAAAGACTGGTAAGACTGAACTCCAGAAAAAAATCAACCTTACCCTTAGCAGAGCCCCCCCCCCCCCCACATTGCAATGGTAAATGTGATTGTAAAGGCTTCCAACCAGGGGGTCTCAAACTGGTGGCCCTCCAGTTGTTGCGGAACTACAAGTCCCATCATGCCTCTGCCTGAGGGAGTCATGCTTGTAACTGTCAGCTTTGCAATGCCTCATGGGACTTGTATCTCAACAGCTGGAGGGCCGCCAGTTTGAGTTTGTATTGCAGAGAGCAGCACCGATCCTCCTCTTTTGGGTTCCCCCACCAGTCCTCTAGGCTCCTCCCCTTCTTTGTGTGCCCCCCCTAGGAAGCCACTTCCTAGGGGGCATAGCTGCGAGTGGCTCGCTTCTGAGCCTTGCTGTGTGCATCTATAGACACATTCACACAGCACGGCTCAGCCCCGCCCCCTCCACAGAATTTGATGCACAACAGCAGAATCCAATGGCACCCGCTGCTGCCGGTGTGAGGAAAGAGCAGCGCTGGCTGTAGATGGGCACAGCGCAGGATCATTATAGGACTATAGGTAGGTGAGGGGGCGCAGAGTATTACTCATTTTTTACAGTTAGCCTTATATTAATGCCCGTCCATAGTGCTGATATGTTTGGATACTTAAAGGGGTTGTAAACCCTTGTGTTTTTTCACCTTCATCATATGCATCAAGGTAAAAAAAAAAAAAAAAAAAAAAAAACACACCTGGCAGTCATCGGACCCCCAGCCCCCCCATTTTACTTACCTGAGCCCCTTCATCTCCTCAGCGGGGACACGCTGTCCCTCTCTCCACGGGGTCCCGACTCTTGTTTGGATAGATTGATAGCAGTGCACCTATTGGCTCCCGCTGCTGTCAATCAAATCCAATGACGCGAGTGCCAGGGGGCGGGGCCAGCATTTGTGCCTGTGGACGCAAATGCTGGATTCAGGAGCGCGCCCGCAAGGTAACCCCCTCGGGAGAGCGCTTCTCCTAGGGGGTTATCTGATGTGGGGAGGAGCTGCAAGAGCCGCCGGGGGGACCCCAGAAGAGGAGGATCGGGGCCACTCTGTGCAAAACAAGCTGCACAGTGGAGGCAAGTATGATATGTTTGTTATTTTAAAAAAATTAAAAACGATCCTTTACAAATCACTTTAAAGCGGACCTTCAGTCATTTTTTTATCTTTCCATCTATTAAATCTTCTGCCCTTGTTTTAACTTCGGATAGTAAAACATTTT
Organism: Aquarana catesbeiana; assembly: GCF_042186555.1. Lineage (NCBI taxonomy): Eukaryota > Metazoa > Chordata > Amphibia > Anura > Ranidae > Aquarana > Aquarana catesbeiana. The sequence goes on along the minus strand of NC_133328.1, from coordinate 628,838,328 downwards.
TTCTCTGCCAGTAAATACCTTATACAGCCCACATCCTGTTTCTTGTCTGGTCATTAGCCTAGGCTTATTATGACATCATGCACAGCTCTCTCTCTCACTCTCGTGAGAGTTTGCCAGGAAGAGAGGGGGGGATGAGTTATAAGAGGGCCAACGAGAGCTGTAGAACTGGAGGTGTGCCTCTGTGTAAATCCAGGAAGTGAACAGGCAGCAGCTTCAGCTGCCCACAGTTAACATGGTTGCAGCCAGACTCAGTGGAGGGAGATTTCTGCAGCATATTTGGCAAGTACAGAATCACAGTATATATAAAATAATATGCAAAGTGGTTGGAGGGAAGCTTCAGAATGGCAAAGATGCTTTTATTACAAATTATGTGAGCAGACTGCAGTTCCTCTTTAAACCGCAATGTTGTCAGAAAGTACCTTTTTAATAGCTTTCCCCTGACCTATGGTTGCGGCCACCTAGGCGACCACATCATCAGCCCGCCCCATTGACTCCTGGGATATCTAGGTCATCAATCCCAGGAGTCTTCGGCATCTAAAGCTTGCATCACAGTGTCTATACTGCGTAGGGGGGGGAGACCGGGAGGTGCATTCTGGGTAGCCAACTGTACAGAAACGACTGGCTTCAGATGTCCACATCTTCCGTGGCCCTGTCCGAAATCCAGGGAGAAAATAATGACTGTGGATAATCCACATTAGGGTTAGGGTTTCCCCTTGAAGAACAAGGTTAGGACTCAGGGATTGGAATAGGGACCTCATCCAAAGGTCAGCAGGCGTGTCCCCAGAGGTCAAAGGTCAGGAGGTGTGGCTGATCCACCCCCAAAGTGTTCTGCCTACCCCAACTAAGTCAGGGAATGAACAAGTCGGGGAAAGTGTTTTGCGCCAAATTGGCTTTGCGCTAAGAATGTGGATAATGCGACTCACACCCATTAGGCTGATGTTTTTATTCTAATTTTGCTTATAAGACATATCCTGCCTATAGAACCACTTTAAATGCTATTTTTTTTAGTCTAAAGCATTATCATAGAAGCAGTTTTAATGATTTTCTTGCTCCTGCATGCTTCCTCCACTCCATGCGATGTTCCACTAAAGACTCTTCTCCTCTGCGCTCCATCCGTTGGTCACACTCTGATGTCAACAGTCCTGTATTGTAAGCGAGAACGCTGAGGGCCTGTCTACATCACAGAACTTCAGAGGGAAGGTAAGAAAACATGCAGGGCAGTTGCTAGTTCACAGATAGCTAGGAAGGAAGATATTCTTTGGCTTAGCGCACAGGAAGTGACAAGGACACGGCCTTTCTGGGAGGACGAACAGGCATTTTCTGTGTTTGCAGAGAAGGTTCTTAAAAAAAGAAGACAACAAAGGCAGTGTGACAGTGCGTAGCCCTGCCAATGTGAAAATGAAGGTGAAAATTACTTAGGATTCAAATCAAAGAGGGAGTAAACTCCCATCTCCGACTTTTACCTATAGGCAAGCCTATAATAAGGCCTACCTATAGGTACTGTAAATATCTCCTTTAGGACATTATAGCTTTACCTTGCAGGTTGCAAAAAAAAAAAAAGTAGAGAAAGCTGTGTTTTTGGCTCTCTCGGGATTCTGTAAACCTGGATTGGAGCCTGGTGCTTGAAGGTTCCAATGTGTCTTGGGTGGGACAGAACCTTCAATCCTGTATCTGCATTTTACCGGATGCCTGCGTGAGTACACAGGTGTGCAGGGTCGTTATATATTCAGGCCTGAGGATAGCTCAGGAATCCCAGTTTGGAGACAGCTCCCATACTGGAGGGCAGGAAGTCTCAACCAGTGGTCAGAGGTACCCCAGCCAGGAGACAGGAGGTCTCGTCCCAGGAGACAGGAGGTCTCGTCCAAGGAGACAGGAGGTCTCGTCCAAGGAGACAGGAGGTCTCGTCCAAGGAGACAGGAGGTCTCGTCCAAGGAGACAGGAGGTCTCGTCCAAGGAGACAGGAGGTCTCGTCCCAGGAGACAGGAGGTCTCGTCCCAGGAGACATGTTGGCTCCAATCGGAGTGTCAGGAGAACCCCTATCCAGAGGCCAGGAGTGGGTCGTACAGCAGGCCGCTGTGACTAAAGGCTAAGTGGGATAAGTGAGCCACGTGAACCAGGAGAGCTTGGCAACACAATTAGAGGGACTGGTAAGGAGAGCAGCGATGCTGCTGACAAGGAAGCCAGGTGGCTTGGCACTTTGTTGACTTCATGTTGATGGTGGAAACCCCTATGTGAGCAACTTATTTCTATGTGAACTGTTCTGTATATTAAAAGTGGGCTGCCAAGCCCTAAAATCAAGTTTGGACTAGCATGACTCATTGGAAAACATATCTGCCCCATGAGCATAATCACCTCAACACCACAGCAGCCACCACATCTAAGGACTGTCCACTACAATATATTACATTTTTGTCCTTTGGTTGAGTTATCCTTTAAGGTTTAATAGTGGCAGAAATGAAATGTAGGCTAAAAACTGTAACTACCTTCTAATGATATAACAAGGAACCCTGTGAAGGTCCACCACTTAGCCAAGGTACTGGTCATCTGGCCTATGCCAAAACAGTCTCCAGTCATGAGATGCCACATGAGTGATTTCACTGGAGTGCAGATGGAAGGAAAACGTTGGGCAGCGCTAGAATCAGCAACCCAATGCATGTGAGGCCCCAAGACTCAAAAGTCCCGATCATGGGTTGGCGTTCTAGTTTAGCAAGGACTGTGAGTGCACTGTTCACTTACAGGCCGGCAGTGTGGAAAGGTTATTTATCCGGTCCTTCTGGCTTTGGTAGAATTTTATTGGCACATATTTTTCAGAAGGAATTGCCTGATATCTACCTACAGAACCTTGCACTCCAATAAAGTTACCCAGAACCAGATATAGCCACAGATGTGGACAGAGGCATGTAAATATGTACAGGGATTCATGGAAATACAGACAAGGAACTTCACCCCTTCACTGTAGCTGCCATCTGCTACTAACAGATAAGAGAACTAATGTGTACATGGGGCTGTCAATAGTTACTCAAGACTTCCTTTCTGCAAATAACTCTTTCTAGGACCGTCTGCAATACTTTAACAAAACTACTGTATTGGGGATTTGGCTGCTCAATGACCAGGCCATTTTTTGCGATACGGCACTGCGTCGCTTTAACTGACAATTGTGCGGTTGTGCAACGCTGCACCCAAACAAAATTGACGTCCTTTTTTCCCCACAAATAGAGATTTCTTTTGGTGGCATTTGATCACCTCTGCGGTTTTTATTTTTTGCGCTATAAAAAAAGAGCGACAATTTTGCAAAAAACACAACATTTTGTACTTTTTTGCTATAATAAATATCCCCAACTTTTTTTTTTTTAAAAAAAAGCAAATTTTTTTCCTCAGTTTAGGCCGATATGTATTTTTCCACATATTTTTGGTAATAAAAATCGCAATAAGCGTATATTGATTGGTTTGTGCAAAAGTTATACCGTCTACATAGGGGAAAGATTTATGGCATTTTTATTATTATTTTTTTTTTTTTACTAGTAATGGCGGTGATTAGCGATTTTTATCAGGACTGCAACATTATGGCGGACACATCGGACACTTGTGACACATCTTTGGGACCATTGGCATTTATACAGCGATCAGTGCTATAAAAATGCACTGATTACTGTGTAAAGGCAGGGAAGGGGTTAACAGTAGAGGGGTGTTTAAGGGGTTAACTGTTACCTAGGGAGTGATTCTAACTGTGGGGCGATGGGACTGCCTGAGTGAGGAGAGTGATCGTTGTTCATACTCAGTATGAACAACAGATCTCTCTCCTCACCCCTGACAGCACGGAGATCTGTCTGTTTACATTGACAGATCTCTGTTCTGTCTCTGTGTGGAGCGATCGCGGGTGCCCGGCGGTCATCGCCCCCCCAGTGGTCAAAAGGCGAGCCAGCTTATAGCTATGACGGTTCGCCCAGGGGAGCCAACCTGCCGCAGTATAACTGTGGTGGCTGGTCGGGAAGGGGTTAAACATGTGACCAGTAGCAGAGGACTAGAAGCTCCTCCTACTTATGTTTACCTGCAGACAGGCTGGGAAAGAGCAGAGTCATGTGACAGTTGTATATTGATTAGGAAAAAAGGCTACTTAGATTTTTTTTTTTTAATAAAATTACAGTGCCATCACCCACATACAGAAATAGAAGGGACATTGTAAAGAGGAGGTTTAAACATTGATGATTTAATATCCTTTGTACACTGATCACCGATTATGGGGCATGCCTATTCATTGATCACTAGTAATAAGGGGGCAAACATCTTCCACTGATCACCAATGTAAGGCCCCGTTCACACCTGAGTGATTTTCTGCTTGTAGCTCTAAAAAACGCCCAACAAGCCAAATGGCCCCTGTTCACATTTGAGTGCTCTGTCACCAGAAGCAAAACACCTGTCGCTCAAAAAAGTGCATAAGGTGCTTTTTGGATGATTGGAGGCAGATTGGGCCCCATAGACTTCAATGGGAACACCTGAAAATGTGCGACATGAGCGTTTTACGTGCATTTTCTGCTCAAACAGTAACTCTCCACCCCTAGTGCAGTGGTTCTCAACTCCTGTCCACAGGACCCACTAACAGGCCAGATTTTAATTACAGTGGATCCTTGGTTAACGAGTAACGCTTTTAATGAGCATTTTGAAAGACGAGCAACTTTAAAAAAAAAAATCCTGACTCTGTTTGCAAGTGTTGTCTCGCAAAACAAGCAAAATTCAACCTAATGTGGTGTGCAGTACAGCATTTGGCCAGAGGTGCTGGGGCACCGGTGACACTCGGAAGGGTTCGGAGCCGTTCGGAAATACTTGGAATCACTCAGAAATACTCCATTCCCGAGTGTTTCCCAGCCTTTCCGAGTCCAGCTGAGCTGTCCTCGAGTATTTCCGAGGCTCTCCAGCGCCCCCCCTGGCCACATACGGTATTGAATGAAATAGAAGTCAATGCGGAACGAATTATCTTCGTTTCCATTTGCTGCTATGGGGAAATTCGCTTTGATATGCGAGTGCTTTGGATTACAAGTCTTCTCCCGGAGCGGATTATGCTCATAATCCAAGGTTCCGCTGTATTACCTTGGGGAGATGTAGACTAGAAGACTGCAATCACTGAGCAGCAAATGATATCACATGTGATGTATTTCAGTTATCTTGCAAACCTGGCCTGTTAGTGGGTCCTGAGGACAAGAGTTAAGAACCACTGCCCTAGTGCTTTCTGTTGGCTAAACTAAAATGCCTGAAGCTGTAAAATGCTTGTAATACACTTTTAAAAATGCTCAAAACTCTCAAATAAAAAGGCCTGAAAGTTGCTCTGCTCAGGCGTGAATGCAGTCTTAGGTAACATTTCCTCCTGACCTCCAACTGAAGGGGTAGCTTGTTCCACTAACCCCCAAAGTAAGTGGATGCCTATCCCAATCGCCACGAATGGCAGGAGTCCCTTCTGCACTGACCACCAATGGAAGGAGGCCCTCCTCCCACTGATGATCAATGTAGGAGGTCCAGGCTAAAAAAAAGACCATTTCATCCTCTGAAGATTCTGCTTGCAGCTTGACTCTAAAGATGGTCTTCTTACTGGCTTGTTGCTTCGGCTAAAAGGGTATCAGAAATCCAAGCCTTCGAATATAAAAATTTGTAGATAAGTGTATTCTGATGGCGGAGAAAGGAAACACAATAGCTCTGCAGAGGGGGATTCCCCCATCTACATCGAATGTCTGGATGGGGAATTGATTAGTTTTCTTTTGTTCAACCCGCTGGTTGAGTGAATGAAAATTAATCATATATGGCCTGCCTTAGATGACAGCCAAGTATTAAGAAAATACCAGTCACTTCAGCATTTAGCACATCAGAAAGACTCTTTGTCATGCTTCACAGCATGGGCAGAGGCCCGCCAGCTTCCATCAGTACAATATTCTCAAGGAGAGTCAAATAAATTCAGAACTTTTATCTGCCTCAAAAAATACCTGTCCTAGAGGAATTGAGGGCTAATTCTACCACTCGACATCATTGGTAGCTTCTTGTTACGTGTCAACTGACACAATCTGCAAGGCACTAACTTGGACATCTGACAATACTTTCATGGTCCATTACAGAGTAGACCTGGTCTGCTTTACTACAGCTGAATTTAGCTGAGCAATCCTCAAGAACGGTGACTCAATTTCTCCTTTTTCTGGATTTTATTAAAGCTTGGCTTTTTTATGGGTGATTTATCCCCCCCCCCCCCCCCCCCCCCCCCCCCGTTGTATGCTGCCATGATGGAAAACTGTATACTCCCCTTTCCAAAATTTTTCTTTCCTGCTGCATCTTCATGGCAGCATATGTATTCCCATCATTATGGTGACCGTTACAAAGAATGGGGCCTCATGGAAAGGCATAGCTCCCAAATGTCCCTGATTTCAAGGGACTGTCCCTGATTTGGAGCAATGTCCCTCTGTCCCTCATTCCTCCTCATTTGTCCCTCATTTTGGTCTGATCTATAGATGTATATAAAATGCACTTTTTATCTATTTTTATCTAAAAGTGTTTTCCAGCACTAAACCTTTCATATGATTTCTAAATTGCTGCATTTGTAAATTCCAAAAGCCAATATAAAGGAATAGTAGTGGTAAAAAAAAGCACTTGTCGGTTTACCCAATCTTGTTTTTTTTTGTACAATTCTCCTTTACGGGGGGCGTAGCAAGGGGTGCGTCCTATGCCTGCATACTTTTGCCGATAGGTACCCCTCATTCCCATTTCAAAAAGTTGGGAGGTATGGGAAAGGGGTCTTCAAAATGTATACATTTCCAGTGTTATTGGGTTGAGGAGGCAGAGCCACAGCCCATCATGTGCTGCTACGAAGACACACCAGGAAAAGAAAATTATGCAAAAGGGGGAAAGTTTGGGGAAAGTTTGCACAACACAGGTAATTTTTTGCAGGAAACTTTGAACACTGAAATACTTGCACGGCCCTGTAAAACTATTTACCTTCAACAGAAGTTGTCTTAGAAAGGAATCTGAGCAAATAGACAGAAATGGTGAATTTCCTTCATTACAGATTAGCTAGAAAGTCTTAAAACCACCCAAATGATTAGATATTTTCGGGAAACTTAGCACAATTTATCTGTGGTGTAGAGGTAACAAAACAAGGAAGAAATAAGGAGGCTTTTGTTTTGACACTGACCTACATGTGAAATATTCTACTTTCTGCCTTTGTCTGGCTTCAGTACTTCTGAACCACTGACTATAAGGAAGCATGGCAAATGAAAGTCAGAGAAAAAGCCAAAGCCCTTTACCTGTTCCAGCTCAGGAATTCAGAAAGCATTGAAGACAACTAAGATTTTCGTAGTGAAGAAACCCTGTTGTTTTCTCATGAGTGGTGTACTTTAACTGTGACAAGGCTTTAACATCGTTCTAAGGTCTATAATTCTATACTAAACACAACATACAAAGCCATTTACAACTCTGCCCCGAGCTACATCACCAACCTTGTCTCCAAATATCACCCAAACCGTCCTCTCCGCCCTTAAGACCTCCTGCTCTCAAGTTCTCTCGTCTCCTCCTCCCATGCTCATCTCCAGGATTTCTCCAGAGCCTCTCCCATCCTCTGGAACTCGCTACCTCCACCGGTCCGGCTATCCCCTACTCTTGCTACCTTCAGGCGATCCCTGAAAACTCATTTCTTCGGGAAAGCCTGTCACGTCTCCAACTAATCTTCTACCACTTCCATCAGCTCATTCCCCACAGTTACAGCCTTTTGTACCACCTGCCCCACCCTATTAGATTGTAAGCTCTTCTGAGCAGGGCCCTCTTAATCCTCTTGTATTTTATTGTATTATAACTGTATTGTCTCCTTTTTGTATTGTAAACTGTTGGCACTATATAAATCCTGTATAATAATCATAAAAGGTCAGAAGGTAGGTTGACAATATGCTGCTCCTGAGGAGACACCCATCTGGTCTACAATCTCTCTAAATGCCACCTTACCATCTCTACAAGAGTTGGAAGGGGAACGTCTATCCACTGCAAGGTTACTCAACTGGGGTTTTGCAAAAACGTATGGTTTCGCAAGAGATCCCCAGGGGTTCCCCCACCATATACCTGTCAATCACAGACAGACAATGGGTAGGTTGCATCCCCACGCTGACACAATGCAAAGCAGTGCAGGAAAGTGGATGTGATAGAGCTGGTTGTGGCATGCTGTGCCCCACCAGCCCCTCCTGTCCATCCCAGGTGCTTGTATGTGACATCACCTGGGATGGACATGAGGGGAAGAGGGGCAGTCAGGGAACAACGTGCCACAACCAACACTATCACAGCCACTTCCCTGCGTTGTTCTGCATGAGAAGGAAATCAGTACTGTAATATACCCTGCTGACCCCCATGTAATGTGCATTAAAGAAAAAAAATCTGACAGGCTGATTGTACTGAAGTTGATCGATGAACTGACTTCAGTACAACCAACCTGACCATAGCTGAATCGAATCTAAGCCAGTCCCGGCTGAACCATAGATTAGATTCATCTATGGCTGGGTTAGGTCTTAGGACTTAGAAAAAAGGAAACATAGAGACTGATAGTCTGCCAACACTCCACTAGACAAAGTATAAAAAACAATAATAAAGAAAAAAAATAATTTGGTGGTCAAATGTGGACAAATAAAATCATACAGAAAATTTGACCTGGAATGTTCAAAAGGTGGATATATGGTGAGTGAACAACCAATAATAATGAAAATGCTAAATAATGTGAATAAAAAACAGCATTCAAAACTGCACAAATTCATAAGTGAACACTTTAAGACAGTCCATCTTGGAAAATAAAACATGTGCATAGAAGTCTCTCATGTTTGTTCAAGGTAATGAAAACTTGATCTGAAAAAGGTGCAAACGAGTGGTAAGGTTGGCACGCTTACCGGAAATGATGGACACACGCACTGTACAGAACGTGGGACAAACAGGCGTTCGTGAGGATATACCTCTACGGGATCCATCACAAGGAGATCGATGTTTAGAGAATAGGCCCCATCCGATATTAAATAAGAGGCTCCAGCATCAAGACACAGACTCCAGAGTGTGCGGTGGACCACATCAGATGTTGCAGCAATCCATGGTGTTGTGCATAAAAGTCAAGTAAAAAAGGGGGATTTGCACTTAAAAAAAATTCCAATAAAAACAGGCTTGTACCTTAAAGTTGTATGGGTAGTTTGCAATGATTCTGCGAGTGTCACCCGACCCGTTTCATCCTATTGGACATTACAGATGATGTCCAATAGAACGAAACGCATCGGGTGACGCTCGCGGAATCATTGCAAACTACCCATACAACTTTAAGATACTCAAAATCCCCCTTTTTTACTTATTTCTGTATGATTTTATTTGTCCACAATTGAGGGCCACATTATTGTTTTATAGAGGTCTTAGGACTGGCTAGACAGAAATACAGCCCCTTTGACGGGGAAAACAGCTTTTGATATTTTTATTGATTCGTCTATGCATTTCACACATACATTTAGCTTTCAACCTCTCCACCGCTACTGGCATTTCCTCTTTCTTCTAAAACATGCAGTGGTCACCTTCATACTTAAAGAGGAACTTCTGTTTCGAAAACATTTTTAAAAGTCAGCAGCTACAAATACCTGTCAGAAATTGGTACCTGCTCCCAGAAAAAAAAGTTCATTATAATGAGAGAGGAGGAGGAAGGAGGAGAATGAGCGAGAAGGCGAAGTTCCGCTTTAAAAAGCCCTCAGTGGACCTTACCAGTCTGACCAATCTAAGACCCATCTTCTTGCTCCAGTTTGCCTCCAAACTCCTAGAACACCTAATTTCTATCTCACCGCTAACAACCTTCTTGACCCCTAACAGTTTGACCTTTTCCCCTAAACACGCCACTAAAACTGCCCTTCTAAAACTCACTAATGACTCATTACCTGCTAAAACCAATGGCCGCTCCTCAGTACTCTTAAGCCTCGTACACGCGCTTAGATTTTCGGACGACCAAACGTCCGTTTTTTTGTGGCATGCTAGTCTCATGTCGAAAGTGAAGAGATTACTCACAATACGAACATTTGCGGACAACAGAATACAACGTCAAAAGTGACGCAACGTGTTGAATAGTTTTGTATGTGTTCTTTCATTTCTGAGCATGCCTAGTCTTGCTCTTATGATTTTCTTCGTACGAAAACTGTACCAATTAAACGAAAATCGGATGTTGAGTTCACATCCGACAAAAGTGTTATAGTCTGTACATCCAGCTTTTGTCTGATGAAAAAGCAAAAATCGGCTGTCGAAAGCACCATACCAACGATCCGAAAATCGGCAGACAGCTTGTCGCACAAATTTTCCATCCGGTTTTCGTATCGTGTTTACGGGCCTTTACTATTAGACCTTTCTGCTGCCTTCAACACTGCTGACCATCCGCCTACCTTGGACTCCCGGCGCTACTCTGTCTTGGTTCTCCTCCTACATATCTAAGGACACCTTTAGCATCACCTACAACTCTATTACTGTCAGGGATGGGCTCAGCCCTTCCTTCTCAGAGATGGCCGCTCAGCTGTTGGCCAATTGCCAGCTCCCATCTCTCTACAGTTACTCAGCTGTTGATGATATCCTGCTCGTCAGTCCTGCCTACTTAAGCCGTCCAGTCCAGAGGTTCTCTGCCTTCGCCTTGGTCAACATCACAGAAACTACAGTATCTCCTATGATCCTGTTCAAGACTTGCTTTGCTGACACCCCTTCTGGCTCCAGATCCTGCTTGCTGTTTCACTACATTGATCCCTGACTTCTGGCTTGGCTAACTATCCGTTCCGGTTACTGACCTTTGGCTACGTTTTGACTATGTTTGTTCTTTTTACTTTTATTATTAAACAAGTGTGATTTAACTGTACTTCTGTCTCGGCCTAATTTAATGGTTTCTGACAGTAGGCGAAGGCCATGAATTCAGAAGATGCAGTCAATCCACTTGTTGGGAATATTTTTCCCAGATTGGATGAACTGGATCACCGCATGGATCAGTTTGCCATGGCGTTACAAATGCTCCCGAGTCGCACGGCTGTACTTCTGTCTCGGCCTGATTTCATGGTTTCTGACAATTACCTCATCTCCCTCTACCTGTAGGGCTCCCCCAATACCATCTCGCTATGCTGAAGACACTGATCCACTTTCCTCTTCAGTTTTTGTACATCACTAATTTATAAAACGAACAGATCAGTACAGATGTTGCACCACTTCCTAAAACTGAGCTCATAATACAGTATTTCCTTCCCCCATGCCCCCTCCTCTGACTTTTTCATCTAGATAAATAACACAATTATCAGTTCCTTCCCTCATTTCTGGATGCCAGCTGAACCCTGAACTCTCGCCTTTTCTTTAACCAAACATCCAATCACTATCCAAATATTCACCTCCATAAAATTTCCAGAATACACCCCTACTCAGCCAACTTCACCACCAAGCTACTTATCGTTCATCTTGACAACTGAAATGCCCCCCCCTCTTTGCCTACCTCTAGACAGGTTATCCCCCTTCATTCTCATTCACCTTACCAACCGCTCCCCCACCCCTCTCTGCCAATCCCTCCACTGGCTCCCAATCACCCAACAAATAAGATTCAAAAATATTAACAATGACTTACCAAGCCATCCACAACTCTGCCCCCAGCTACATTACCAACCACATCTTAACCACTTAAGGACCGAGCCTCTTTTTGAGATTTGTTGTTTATAAGTTAAAAACTGTTTTTTTTGCTAGAAAATTTACTTAGAAAAAAAAATGTATAATGTTTGGGGGTTCAAACACCCTTGAGAATAAAACGACGGTCGTTGCAATACTTTGTCACACCGTATTTGCGCAGCGTTCTCACAAGCGCACTTTTTTTTTTGGAAAAAATACACTTTTTTGAATTAAAAAATAAGATAAACAGTAAAGTTAGCCCAAATTATTTTATTTTGTGAAAGATAATGTTACGCCGAGTAAATTGATAACCAACATGTCACACTTCAAAATTGCTCCGGCTCGTGGAATGGCGACAAACTTTTACCGTTAAAAATCTCCATAGGCGAAATTTTAAAAAATTCTACAGGTTGCATGTTTTGAGTTACAGAGGAGGTCTAGAGCTAGAATTATTGCTCTCACTCTACCGATCGCGGCGATACCTCACATGTGTGGTTTGAACACAGTTTTCATATGCAGGGGCTACTCACGTATGCGTTTGCTTCTGCACGCGAGCTCGGCGAGATGGGACGAGTTTAAAATTTTTATTTTTTTTTACCTTTTATTTTTACACTGTTCTTTTAAAAAAAAAAAAAAAAAAAATTGTGTCACTTTTATTCCTATTACAAGGAATGTAAACATCCAAAAACGTCAAAAAAAGTCCTGCCAGCAGCTTCTTTGAGGCACTTTAGGAGTGGTGTATACACCGCTCATACAGCGCCCCTGCCAATTGAAATCAATAGGCAGCGCCGCTGAAGCTGCAGCGGCACTTTTAACCCTTTTTCAGCCGCTAGCGGGGGTTAAAAGCGCCCTACTGGCGGCTGAAAATAGCCGCTAAAAAAAGCGGCGTTTTACTGCCGACGCCTGGGTGCTGCGAGTGTGAAAGGCCTCTTAGGGTGATACTAAAGTCACGTTTTGTTTGTGTAAAAATTACAAACATGTTATACTTACCTGCTCTGTGCAGTTGGTTTTGCACAGAGCAGCCCAGATACTCCTCTTCTCGGGTCCCTCTTTGGCGATCATGGCCCCTCCCTCCTGTGAAATGCCCCCACAGCAAGCAGCTTGCTATGGGGGCACTGAGCTGAGCCCCAGCTCTGTGTATCCATTCAGACACAGAGCTGTGGCCCAGCCCCTCCCCCTCTCTCATCATTGGCTCACTGACTTTGATGATTGACAGCAGAGGGCACCAATGGTGCTTCGTTACTGTCTCAGCCAATGAGGAGGGAGAGTCCCAGACAGCCGAGTCTCTCATGCAACAATGGCTGGATCGAGATGGGGCTCGGGTAAGTATTAGGGGGGGCTGCTGCACCCAGAAGGCATTTTTATTTTAATGCATAGAATGCATTAGGATAAAAAAAGCCCTCTGCCTTTGCAACCCCTTTAATAACTTTCGTATCCCTTTAGATTGTAAGCTCCAACGATCAGGGCCCAACTAAACTTCTTGTCTTTAGATGTATTGGAACTGTAATCTCAGCCAGCCCATTAAAGATACCTTTGCTGCTGTGACAGTCATATTTTACAGTTCTCGATGTACACCAGGGCTGGGGAAGTGGTTACAGACTGGAAATGAGGGATTTTTACCCCCCCCCCCCCCCCCAAAAAAAAAAAAAAAAAGATTTGCAAAGCAAAATCATCTCCGATATTTAATACATAATTGGGGAAAAAGAAGCATTTGAAATGGATGGCGGAACAATTTATAAAGGTAGTGCTAGGCTCACCACCAAAGTTGGCAAATGGAAATGTTTATTTTAAAGCTGAAGTTTAATCTCCTTATATTTACTTTCCTCTCTCCCCCCTCATCAACATTCTAAAAAAAAAAAAAAAAAAAAAAAAAAAAAGAAGGCCATATTCATGACATACCTCATTTTCTTCCCAGTGATGTCATCGATGGCTCTTTGTGGTTCTCTGTGCAATGCAGGCAGATCATGGCTGGTGGGAGGGGCCGGCAAGGGGCTGTACATGGCTTCCTAAAAACATCACAGCACCCGGCCTCAGTACTTCTTTTAACCACTTCAGCCCTGGAAGGTTTTACCCCCTTCCTGACCACAGCACTTTTTGTGATTCGGCACTGCGTCGCTTTAACTGACAACTACCCCCCCCCCCCCCGGGGCTCTATCGGACTTGCTGCAGCTTCTAACACACATGGTGAGAAGCTCACAGTGTGCGGTGAAATCAGAGTCATTTCCGTCCAGGAGAAGAACCTGTAGAGCGGGGTGAATAGAAGGCTGGAGATCAGCGTCAAGAAGAACCCATTCCTAATATGAGTTTAGATAACATGTGTGCTACTGCAATGCATTATTCATGGTGCGGTTTCAGTTCATTCATTTTGAATGGCACCCCCAGCGCACATCTACACAGCCCAACTCAATGCACAGTTGTGAACCACATTAAAAACACACGTGCGGCACCGCCCAACAACATATGGGCACAGCCCTACCAAGCCCTTAAAAGGGCAGAGCTGTCAATCAGCAATTATGCCGCGTGGAGGAAAAACCCGACATGCCGAATATAGAAAAGTCAGATTCTTTTCCACATACCACACGTTACACAATTACAGAAAAATCGCTGCATGAAACACGATCAGCTACTAGGGAGGCGAAGCGCCATATGAAGGAAGCCTCCGCGTCACGCAGCTTTCTACACCATCTAGAAATACCAACCAACAGCAGTCCATAATACGAGGCACCATCACCAGAGATATTCCTGAATCCCAATATTCCCTGAACTATTCATTCTGTGAAATGACATGTACATTCATTCTTGGTGAATGAGGCAAAATTATTATAAGGCAATTTTCTCTCTCCAGGTCGAATGTTAACCGATTAGGCTGGCCATACATTATACAATTTTCCTTTAGATTTACCAAAACAATATAACATGAGGTCAAACCTAAACACTTTCAATTTGTATGCAATCAGGCAGGCCCTCGCACTACATAGGTAAATCTAAAGAAAATTGTATAAGAAAATTGTATCCTGTATGGCTAGCCTTAAAGTGGTCGTAAACCCTTACAGACCACTTTAACCTACAGGTAAGCCTAGATTAAAGCTTACCTGTAGGTGCAAGAAATATCTCCTAAACCTACACGGTGAAGGAGATATTTTCCTAAAAACGGGGAACCGATGTCTACGGCGCATGCGCGCCATAGACAACGGCGCAGGCGCACTGATCGTGCCGTTAGTGAAGGCGATCATGCCATCATTGACGGCTCCCGCGCGCATGCGCCGGAGTGACGTCATCGCTGCTCCAGCCAGTCACAGCGCTGGAGCAGCGATGGAGGAGGGGAACCAGGGTCGCTTCAGGGGCTTCAATCTCAGGTAAGTAATTCATAATGAGCTGGTATGCTATGCAGGGTGTTTTTATTTATTTTTTTTTAAGAGAGGGTTTACTTCCTCTTTAAGGACCGAGCCTATTTTTAAACTTGCTTGCAAATTTTTTTTGCTAGAAAATTACTTAGAGCCCCCAAACATATTAATTAATTATATATATATATATATATATATATATATATATATATATATATATATATATATATATATATATATATTTTTTTTTTTTTTCCCCAGACACCCTAGATAATAAAAATGGCGGACATACTTTGTCACACCGTATTTGCGCAGCAGTCTTACAAGTGCACTTTTTTTGAGAAAAAAAAACTTTTTTTTATTAAAAAAATAAGACAACAGTTAAGTTAGCCCATTTTTTTTTTTAGATTGTGAAAGATAATGTTACGCCGAGTAAATTGATACCCAACATGTCACGCTTCAAAATTGCGAAACTTTGACCTTTAAAAATCTCAATAGGCGACGTTTAACAATTTCTACAGGTTACCAGTTTTGAGTTACAGGGGAGGTCTTTTGCTAGAATTATTGCTCTCGCTCCAACGATCGCGCCGATACCTCACATGTGTGGCTTGAACACTGTTTTCATATGCGGGCACGACTTCCGTATGTGTTCGCTTCTGCGCACGAGCGCAGCGGGACGGGGCCCTTTAATTTTATTTTTCTTATTTATTTTACTTTTTATTTTTACACTGTCCTTTTAAAAAAAATATATGTTTTTGGGGGACTTTTATTCCTATTACAAGGAATGTAAACATCCCTTGTAATAGAAAAAAAACATGACAGGACCTCTTTAATGTGAGATCTGGGGGTCAAAAAGACCTCAGATTTCACATTTACTCTTAATTGCGATAAAAAATAAATAAATAAATGTCCCCCCCCCCCCCCCCAAAAAAAATTCCCCTTTAAGACCATTGGGGCAGACGTGACGTTTGACTTCGCTTCCGTCATCCAATGTTATGGAGCCGAGTGGGGGCGATCTTTCCCTCACTCGGCTCCATGCTACTGAGGGGATAGGATCGGATCGTCTCTGCCTCTAGTGGCGGCTTCGGTAAGCGGCGAAGACGATCGGAGCGCAGCGGGAGGGTCACCTCTCCCGACGCCGATAAAAGTGATCCTGCGGCGAATCTGCTGCTGAGACCACTTTTATCTGAAAGAGGACCGCCCGCCGTTGAAGAAAATACTGGGGTTATGGCAGCTATCTGTATTCTACGCCAAAGTACCGACATATAAACGACGGTGGCTTGTCCGTAAGTGGTTAAAGTGGTTCTAAAGGCTGAAGGTTTTTTAAATTCCTGCATTCTATGCATGAAGGTAAAAAAAAAAAAAAACCTTCTCTGTGCAGCAGCTCCCTCAGCCCCCCTATTACTTACCTGAGCTCCATCTCGATCCAGCGATGTTGCAGGAGTGTCTCGGCTCTCCGGGGACTCTGCCTCCTCATTGGCTGAGACAATGGCTCCCACTGCTGTCAATCGCAGCCACTGAGCCAATCAGGACAGAAGGGGCAGGGCTAAGCCGCTGCTGTGTGTGTGAATGGACACGCAGAGCCGCAGCTTAGAAGCAAGTCTGCTGGGGTGCAGCTTGCTGTGGGGGGGCAATCAA
The DNA here is from genome assembly GCF_042186555.1 of Aquarana catesbeiana. Taxonomy (NCBI): domain Eukaryota; kingdom Metazoa; phylum Chordata; class Amphibia; order Anura; family Ranidae; genus Aquarana; species Aquarana catesbeiana. The sequence goes on along the minus strand of NC_133328.1, from coordinate 628,821,697 downwards.
CAGGAGGGAGGGGCCAGGTGCACTGGCAAGGGACCCGAGAAGAGGAGGATCGGGGCTGCTCTGTGCAAAACCATTACACAGAGCAGGTAATTATGACATGTTTTTTTTTTTTTAAATAACAGACTTTAATATCACTTTAAAGCGGGATTCCGGACGTAAAAAAAAAAAAAAAAAATTCAGCAGCTACAAACACTGTAGCTGCTGACTTTAAAGAAGTACTTACCTGTCCTGGGTGCCCGCGATGTCGGCCGCCCGAGGCGGACCCGTCCCTCGGCTCCCGGCACCTCCATCCTAAGGGAAACAGGCAGTGGAGCCTTACGGCTTTGTGAATGGGATGCGATGTGTTGTGGGACACACACAGTTCCCATACCACACCGCGCCCCATTCCCCAGAAGACAACGCGGGGAGGAGAAGAGACAACATCACCGCGGAGTAGGAAGAGGCAGATTAGGAAGACCGCCTAGCAACAGCTATTTAACGTAAGTAAAAAAAAAATTTTTTTTTCCCCTTTTCCTCCATTTTTTTTTTTTAGGTATTTTTTTGTGCAATTTTTTTTTTTTTTCAGGGTGGACCTCCACTTTAAGTACTCAAAATAGAGCAGATTCTATCTAACTGATTATATCTACTCCTCCAGCTACCCGGCTGACCTCGCTACAAAGGAAACGCAAGGAACTATCTTTTGATCTCTAGATAGACCCTCTCTGTGGGACTTGGCTCATGACTATAGCAACTTGTACCTTTGGTAAGACTTACTGTATGTAGTTGAGCCTTTTATCTAGGAGAGACTGAATTATGCTCTTGCTTTGCCCCATTCCTCCTTCCTTCATGCCTACCTTCCCGTCCCCCTAACCTCCTAATTTTTTTTTTTTCCATCACTAATTCAGCAACGCTCCAAGACACATGGGCTCAGTTATGAGTTAGACCAGGGATCTCCAAACTACGGCCCTCCAGCTGTTGCAAAATACGCGTCCCATGAGGCATTGTAAAACTCTGACATTCACAGACATGACTGGGCATGATGGGAATTGTAGTTCCCGAACAACTGGAGGGCCGTAGTTTGGAGACCCTTGAGATATACGAACCTGTACATTTTTCTCAGTTCCTCATGCACACTTGAGCTCAAAAATGCCCGTTTTACAGGTATTTGGGTTTTTTTTTTTTCCGCATCTAAAATGGCCCTCCATATCAGCCTATGTGTCCATGCACACTACTGTATAGGCATTTACAGGAATTTAGAGCCAGAAAAAATAATTAGAAAGAAAAAAACATGTTTGAAACGTGTCAGACTTAATGTATGGGTAGGAGACGGGTATTGGTTATGCACCACAAATTAAGATAGAAAGGGCTATGGGATTTCGAAGGTGCAAAACGGCTTGAACATCGTTCTTATATGCAGGCGTGACTTACGTATGTGTTCGCTTCTGCGCACGAGCGCGGCGGGACGGGGTGCTTTAATTTGATTTATTTTTCTTATTTATTTTTACACTGTCGTAGTTACGACAAAAACTCAAAAAGTTGATTTTTCTTTTTTTTTTTTTTGTCAAAAAAAAAAAAAATAAAATAAAAAAAACTATATATAAAACTTTTTCATACAAAAAAATCCCCTTGAGTTTTTGCAACTTCAAAATCCCATAGCCCTTTGTTCTACTTTAAGTTACATAGTAGACGAGGTTGAAAAAAGACAAGTCCAACCTATGTGTGTGATTATATGTCAGTATTACATTGTATATCCCTGTATGTTGCGGTCATTCAGGTGCTTATCTAATAGTTTTTTAAAACTATCGATACTCCCTGCTGAGACCACCGCCTGTGGAAGGGAATTCCACATCCTTGCCACTCTTACAGTAGAGAACCCTCTACGTAGTTTAAAGTTAAACCTCTTTTCTTCTCATTTTAATGAGTGGCCACGAGTCTTGTTAAACTCCCTTCTGCGAAAAAGTTTTATCCCTATTGTGGGGTCACCAGTACGGTATTTGTATATTGAAATCATATCCCCTCTCAAGTTATTGCCCTGCTTAGCTTAGTATCGTCCGCAAAAGGTAAAAAAAAAAACCTTTGTTGTGCTGCTCCCCCCAAAGCCCCCCTAATACTCACCTGAGCCCCCCTCTCGATCCAGCGATGTGCACAAGAGACTCGGCTGTCCCGGGACCTCACATTGCTCAGACACCAGCGGGAGCCAATGGCTGTCAATCACAGCCAGTGAGCCGATGAGGAGAGAGTAGGGGGGGTGGGGTGGAGTTGTAGCTCTATGTGTCTTATGGACGCATAAAGCGGGGCTCGGGAACAAGCATGCATCAGTGGCCCCATAGCAAGCGCCTGGCTATTGGGGGGGCACTGGCTGGGGGACCCGAGAAGAAGAGGCTCAGGGCTGCCCTGTGCAAAACGACCGCACAGAGCAGATAAGTATAACATGTTTGTTAAAAAGAAAAAAGGAAAAGAAAAAAAAGAATGAAAGGAGGGGCAATTTATTTCCTATGATCATGAATTCCATCTAGTTGACAAATTGCATTTTTGTTTCCTTAGCCACTCTAGCCTGTATGAATAAAGAACACTTTAGTGACCAAACTTGCCCCCCCCCCCAATATTTTATTGTAATGAATACAAAGCTTTCTGATTGGATAAGGCAAAAGGGGGGGAGGGTGATGTCAGAATCTCCATCCTATCCAATCAGGAAGCACACTGTAACCATTAAAAAAAAAATGTATATACATAGAAGGCGTTCTACAAATGGTGGTGGTGCTGAGTGGGCCAACCCCAGGTGCTCAGTGTATAGAGGAGAAGCCACTCGGCTCAGGACCTGGAAGATCACGGCTCAGATTGTAGTAGCACCAACCACTAAATGGGCTTCCCCATCGGTCCCTCGGGTATGAAATATCCGCACTTACATTGTGCCAAGCTGGACCAATGTAACTATAAAATTGAAATCTCTACCTGGAGTTCAGCTTTAGTCAAAGTTTGGAGAGGTCGTCTACACTTCAAAGCTGACTGAACATAAACCGATCGCTAAGCCACCATGAGATGTGATGATTAATAGGTGACTCAATGGATGGTCCGGGGCCGTGTGCCAACCTCTCCACCTATTGCATCCTCTTTCCATGGAATCACATGCCATTATTCCATAACGAAGGGATATTTGGTAGGTCGTCACCATCTGTTTTCTGAGCAGTCTTAGCCAAGTGCAGAATAAATGTAATTCAGGCAATATATACGGACACTCCTAGGTCAGAAAGGCCAGGCATACAAGGACAATGGCAGGAAGGAAGGGTGAAACAAAATTTCATCAAAAAGGAAATGGCTTTATTTTTTTAGTTTATTTCTTTACATTTCAGAAACTTTTTTTTTTTAACAAATAAATATAAAAAGGTATTGTCCAGCACTCCAATTATACATAAGGAACAGGATGAGAGGCAAGAGCATAATTGTACGTAATATTCAAAGTACAGTTGTCTTTTAGGCCTCTTTCACATGGGCAGCCGGGGGGATGTTAAAAGAAAACAGGAGGTCAAGTAACGTTATCTCCAACACCCACAGGCCCCCAACCTTTACTCCAACACCAGCAGGCCCCCAACCTTTACTCCAATGCCCACAGGCCCAACGTTTACTTCAACGCTCATAGGCCCCCAACCTTAACTCCAACATCCACAGGCCCCCAATGTTTACTCCAATACCCACAGGCACCCATTGTTTACTCCAACACCCACAGGCCCCCCAATGTTTACTCCAATGCTCATAGTCCCCCGTTTACTCCAACACCCACAGGCCCCCAACATTTACTCCAACGCTCATAGGCCCCCAATGCTTACTCCAACGCCCATAGGCACCCAACGTTTACTCCAACACCCACAGGCACCCATTGTTTACTCCAATACCCACAGGCACCCAACGTTTACTCCAACGCTCATAGGCCCCCAATCTTTACTCCAACACCCACAGGCCCCCCAATGTTTACTCCAACCCCCACAGGCCCCCCAACATTTACTCCAACACCCACAGGCCCCCCAACGTTTACTCCAACATCCACAGGCCCCCAACGTTTACTTCAATGCTCATAGGCCCCCCAACGTTTACTCCAACATCCACAGGAACCCAACGTTTACGCCAACCCCCACAGGCCCCCCAACGTTTACTCCAACCCCCACAGGCCCCCCAACGTTTACTCCAACCCCCACAGGCCCCCCAACGTTTACTCCAACCCCCACAGGCCCCCCAGCGTTTACTCCAACCCCCACAGGCCCCCCAGCGTTTACTCTTATGTCCACGTGGTCACCACAGAGGACAAGAGGACGCCCTTTACGTCTGGAGGAAAAAAGATTTAATCTCCAAATACTGAACGGTTTCTTCACAGCAATAGCTGTGAAAATGTGGAATAGACTCCTTCAAGAGCTGGTTCTGGCTCTGGCTCATTAAGTTGCTTTAGGAAAAAAAGGCCTGGCTTCTTTTCTAAATGTACATAATATAACTGGGAACTAACAGCTATATGTAAAGTTGATCCAGGGAATATCCAATTGCCTCTCGGGGGATCAGGAAGGAATTTTTTCCCCTGCTGGAGCAAATTGGATCAGGCTATGCTGTTTTTTTTCTGCCTTCCTCTGGATCAAGTGTTGGTATAGGATTGTGTACATTGGATTGTATCTTTTTTTTTTTCCCCCTTTTATTGGTTGAACCAGATGGACGTGTGTCTTTTTTCAACCAGACTAACTATGTATGTAACTAAAAGTGGATAAATAAAATGGCGCAATAACATACCATCCCACATCAGACAATGAGAAAAAGTTTACCCAAAAAAGGGAGACGTGTACTCTGCATGTCGCTGCAAAAGGTGGGTGTGGCTAAATTGTGCTAGGTATTGGGAGTGGCTTAAACGAACATAGATAAATATAGTTTAAGCCTGCTCACAGTACACGCTGCACACGTGCCACAGTCCTTGTACCCACAAGATACTCCTTAACTGTGCGGTACCACAAAGGAAAGTGTCACAGACACATATAAACCTAAAGAAACAACTTGTCTGAGCCTACCTTAAAGAAGAACTTCATTAAATGGTCAGAAACTACTTGGTAATTAGCAACTGCTGAGACACTAAACACTTGAGTATACTTGGAGTATGAAACGTACAAGCGCTTTGTTATGTACAACACAGTAGGGTAGGTTTACTAAAGATGGTGCACACAGAATCTGTAGCCAATCGGCTTTTAACCCGAGCTTGGTAATTTAAGGCTTTGGCAATAAAACCTGAAAGCTGATTGGTTTCGACGCAGAAGTGAGCCTGATTTTGCACTCTCCAGCTTTAGTACATAAACCCCATTGCATAGAGGGCAGTGGTCAGCAGTATGCGTCATGGTGCCACTTATATTGTTGTTCAACAGAAGGAAAATATAGGTGGCATTGGTGGTCAATGGAAGGCAGCTGCTTCATGGTGAGTGGTAGAAAAAAAATAAGCTTAGAATTGATGGCCCGAGGAGGAAAAACATCTGGCGTCAATGATTGGTGGGAGGGAAAAAAACTAAAAAAAAAAAAAAAAAAAAAAAAAAAAAAATAATAAATCGCCCCTTGTCAGTGGTCGGGAGGAAGGACAAAACCTGGTACCCATGATGAGCTGGATGGAAAAAAAGGCCAGCATCAATATTCAATGGAAGAAACAATTGCTTGATGCTGGATGTCAGAGGGAGAAAACGTACCCTGTATCAGTGGTCAGTAGGAGGAAAAAATGACTGGCGTAGGTAGTGGTTAATGGGAGTAAAAATTGCCTGACATTGACAGTTGCTGGGAGTAACAAAATGCCTGGTGTTGGCGATTAATGGGAAGTAAAAAAAATGCCCGACGTTGGTGGCTAATGGGGGCAAAAAAAATGCCCGACGTTGGTGGCTAATGGGGAGCAAAAAAATGCCCGACTTGGGTGGCTAATGGGGAGCAAAAAATGCCTGACATGGGTGGCTAATGGGGAGCAAAAAAATGCTACGTTGGTGGTTAATAGGGAGTAAAAAATGCTACGTTGGTGGTTAATAGGGAGTAAAAAAATGCTACGTTGGTGGTTAATAGGGAGTAAAAAAATGCTACGTTGGTGGTTAATAGGGTGTAAAAAATTCCTAATATTGGTGGTTAATAGGGAGTAAAAAGTGCTACGTTGGTGGTTAATAGGGAGTAAAAAATTCCTGATGTTGGTGGTTAATAGGGAGTAAAAAAAATGCCTGACATTGGTGGCTAACGCAGAGTAAAAAAATGTCTGATGTTGGTGGTTAATGGGGAGTATAAAAATGCCCGACACTAGTGGTTCCTGGGGAGTAAAAAAATGCCTGCCTTTGGTGGTTAATGGGGAGTAAAAAAAAAATGCCTGACATTGGTAGTTAACTGGAGGAAGAATTCCCGGAGTTGGTAGTCAGTGGGACGAAGAAGGCACGCATCTTCAGTGGTCAACGACAGAAAAAAATGCTACATAAAAGGCCAATACAGTATAACAGGAAGGTGAGGTTTAGATGTGCGGGAGTCCATGTTGCCTGTACATCACCTGTTTTACCTCCATAAATGCTGCACTGCCACGTCACAACTGCAGTCATTGCTCACAATTGCGATCCATGGGGTCCATTCACTTGAAGAGAAATCATAGTGTGAGAGAAGATGGATTAGAAGACCCCTCTAAACATAATTCTATGTAGCTGTACTGCGTAGTGCTCAGTAGCAATGTAGAGTATGGACGGGTCAGCTATGCACAAACCGGCAGCTTGGTGTCCAGTCCAGTCCAGTGGGCTAGTTACTACCAGGCGGATGTGTATTGTATGATCAGATTCGGAATGAGGGGGGATATGCAGTAGGTGTATTGGGACCAGATATAGGAATGAGTGTTCGGGACACAGGACCGATCTGTGGGACATCGGGACTTTGCTAGAATTCTGGGACAGTCCCACAATATCTGTGAATGTTGACAGGCATGCAATAAAACCGCAAATGCATGTGTTTTTTTTTTTCTTATCGTCATTGTTAGAGTCTAGCAACCAACAAACCTAAAATACATAACCTAACTGATATATTACCTGTACACACACAGGTGTTTGAGATACGTTACTATGTACCTTGTGTTTGCAGCCATTTTCCATGCTTTCACACTGAACAAAAGAAAAAAAAAAAAAACACAAATCAATCTCAAAAATACCTAAAACGACCTTTGCTCAGCCCCCAGACGTGTCTACTTTGCCTGTAAGGTCCCACTGGCTTTTTGATCTCTGCAGCTTCTCAATGAGTCAGTAAGAGTTCTCCTTCTCTGAACGTAAGCAAATATGACCGGAAGAACCAGAAAGAAAACCGAGACTCTGAGCTTCCCAAACAGAAACTTAATGCTTGTGAGTACATTAAAATATGCCGGAGAAAACAAAGTGGCGATAGCCGCTCTGGCGTAACCGGTATCTAAAAATAGCCGACATAATTTTTTCATCGTCTGCTTATAGCGAGATATGAGGACATGATCTTCATCAAAGCAAGCCATGTACTTACGTAAAGCCTGAGATTGGTTTACTTTAACTCCTTCCTACCCACAATGCCTTTCTTAAATTTCCCAGCATGGTCTCCCGCACCAAAGATATGTCACTAAACATCCTGCTTTCCTTTTGAGAGCCAACAGCCGACACTTTGTGCGGCTTCTGGTTCTCAATCCCAGCAGTTAACGACATCAAGAGTCCCCACTGAAGATGGAGAACCAATCGGAGTGGCTTCTTATCATGTGACCAGTGTCAGTCATAAGAGTTATTTTATTGTTCAGTTAACCTACGAGCGCTGTAACATTTGGTCTGGGCATCTAAGCATCAATGGCTTCTGGTAAAAAAAAAAAAGGATTAAAGACGCACCCCATAGAATCACACACCTCCAAAGAAGTTCTAATGAAAAGCAAAACACACTGTTAAAATTCAAATAGTACACTAAGGGCCTGTTTCCCATCAGAGTGTGGCGCTATAGAACCCATGTTCCATGCACGTGTCCTGCAGGTGCGATCTGACTCGGGTGTCAATAATAAAGTGGTTGTATAGGCTCAAGGTTTTTTTTACCGTCATGCATTCTATACATAAAAGGTAAAAAACCTAAAAACTCTTCCCTCAAAAGTCACCACTATGCTGGCGTGGTTGTGGAGATATTGCATCGCACGCTCACATCTGGTGGTATTGTCCTCGGATAAGACCTTATTGGCTTACTATTTTTTATTGGATTAAGGAGATTCAGGGTTCTGAAGTTCCTAATGACCCTTGGTATGTCCTTTTACACTGTACAGGCGAATCAGCGGGATCATATAAAAAGTCGATTACTCCGCATCTATTAAATGCCGCTAAAGTTCTCATCCCTAAGTTTTGGAAAACTACTAAGATACCTTCCTTACGCCTATGGCTGAGGGAAGTGGATCACCTGTACTATATGGAGGATCTGACCTACTCCAATAAAAAAAATTCTGAACTGAAGAAAAAAAAAAAAAAATGTGGTCCTGCTGGTTCGCCTTTAAATACACAGCCGACTATGCGGAAATTATGGATTCAAATTAAGTATACAATGTACGTTGAGCTTTAATGTAACGTGGACCTACCTGAGGCAGACGGCAGCCCCTTCCCATCCCCCCTTAATCCTATACACTGCTTTTTTCTCTTTCTCTCTCTCTCTCTCTCTTTTCTGTTCTTTGTATCAATAATGTGACAGGATTTAGTGTTTTTGATTAGGGTCATTGCTCTTTCAGACACTATAGCTCTTATGATAAGGTACTTAATATACTTAGATGACCCTTTTCTGGGATAATACTTTAATGTTGGCAATATCTGCATACACTATGATGTCTACATGTATTTTCTCCTTTTTGTGAACATCCTGTTTTTCAATAAAAACTTAAAAACTTAAAAAAAAAAAAAAAAAAAAAAGGTAAACAACCTGTGTGCAGCAGCCTTCCACAGCTCCCCCCCCCCCCCCAATACTAACCTGAGCCCCATCTCGATTCAGCAATGTGCACAAGAGCAGTGGCTCTCCCGGGTCTCTTCTTCCTCATTGCCTGAGACAACAGCGGGAGCCAATGGCTCCCGCTGTCACTCACATCCATTGAGCCAAGGAGGGGAGAGTGGGGGCGGGGTAAAGCCCTGCTCTGTGTCTGAATGAACAGACAGAGCAGTGGCTCAGAAACAAGCCTGCTCAGGTGCCCCCAAGGGGCTGTTCTGTGCAGAGCCATTACACAGAGCAGGTAAGTACGACATGTTTGTTATTTTAAGAAAAAAAACTGCCTTTAACCACTTCAGTCCCAGAAGATTTGGCTGCTGACTGACCAGGCCGTTTTTTTTTTGCGATTCGGCACTGCGTCGCTTTAACTGACAACTGCGCGGTCGTGCGACGTTGCACCCAAACAAAATTGAGGTCTTTTTTTCCCCACAAATAGAGCTTTCTTTTGGTGGTATTTGATCTCCTCTGCGGTTTTTATTTTTTGCGCTATATACAAAAAAAGAGCGACAATTTTGAAAAAAAACAAAAACAATATTTTGTCATTTTTGCTATAATAAATATCCCCATTTTTTTTTTTAAAAAAAAGCTAAATTTTTTTCTCAGTTTAGGCTGATATGTATTCTTCTACATTTTTTTTTTTTTTCAAAAAATAACAGTAATTAGTGCATTTTTATAGCGGTGATCGCTGTAAAAATGCCAGTGGTCCCAAAAATGTGTCTGATGTGTCTGCCATAATGTCGCAGTCCTGATAAAAATCGCAGATCACGGCCATTACTAGTAAAAAAAAAAAAAAAAAAAAAAAAAAAAAAAAAAAAAAAAAGCTATAAATCATAATATATATATATATATATATATATATATATATATATATATATATATATATATATATATATAATATGATTTATAGCATTTTTATTATTTTTTTAAATGCTTCTAAACACAAACGCCGCTAAACGCAACATGTAAATGCAGCAAAAACGGACGCTTTAAACGTGGGTTATTATCTGTCAAGTTCAATCGTTCAGGAGAGGCTGTAAAAAAGTCCCCCGTGCATGGAGCCTTACCAGCCAAATTGACACTATAGCAATTTACGTTAAAAACAAAGGGATTGGTTTGTAAACATTTGCAAATATATGTGTAAGTCATAGTGCCTACGTCATGGCTCCTCTGTAAACTGCAGTCCTAACTTTATAAATGTTCAGAGTCTCCTAAATTGAAGCTCATTAAGCAGTAAAGAGATTATGGGCAGGTGTGCCTGGAGGGAGTCAACTCTTTCTTAAAAGCACAGGGACACACATAATGCCCAGCAAGGACATGATGGCAGCAAAAGCATCGGGTGCATTCTCATACCCAGTTCAACTAATTGTACGAAAAAGTGGCAACCACCCCAATTTATAACTGGCCTTTGCAGTAAGGTGCACATGGAAGGGTTTGTTTGTTTGTGATGTGAATTGCCCTTCAATGTGCACCTTGCTGCAAAGGCCAGTTATAGGTTGGGGTGGTTGCCACTTTTTTTGTCCCAGGGTAAACCGGCCCTCAGTGGCAAAATATTTGTGAACATCAGACCATAGTATCAATATAAGCTTGTTGGACATCCCGTTTCAAAACCTGACTATTACAGCCTCCGCTCTTCTGGAAAAGCTATCCATAGGATTTTGGAGGGTGTTTCTGGTAATGTGTGTCCATTCAGCAAAAAACCTGGCCTCACAATCAATGTTCCAATTCATCCCAAAAAAGATGTTCAGTAGGGTTGAGGTCAAGACTCTGTTCAGGACCCTCAAATTCCTCCACATCGATGTCTTTATGGAGATGTTGGTTTAGAAGACCTGGCTCATTCCAATTGATCCCAAAAAGGTGTTTGGTAGGGTTGAGGTCAAGACTCTGTTCAGGACCCTCAAGTTCCTCCACATCGATGTCTTTATGGAGATGTTGGTTTAGAAGACCTGGCTCATTCCAATTGATCCCAAAGGTGTTCGCTAGGGTTGAGGTCAGGGCTCTGTGCAGATCACTCAAGGTCCTCCACACCAACCTCATCAAACCGTGTCTTTATGGAGTTGTACACAGTCATATCGGAACAAAAAAGCCTTCCCAAAAATGTTACCACATGGCTGGACGAGCACAATGGTCTAAAAATATCTTCGTACGATTACCTAAACTCACTATTTACGTAGTGTTTCCAGAACAAGGGAAAGAAAAAAAAAAAGAAAAAAAAACTCTACATACTGGAAAAAAGAGAACTCAAACAGAGTAGGGGATCTTCATAGAATATCTGTATCAGCTTCTTTTGAGGACAAGAAGACCATTTTATCACAACCACCATTGTCCTTGTCTTCCTGTTACTATTTATCAATGGGGTTGTGTCTCATGGTCATCTTCTACTTTTGGATTCCTTCCTTTCCAAAAGTTCCCTAGTGCTTCCTCCTTTTGGATCTAAAAATGCCCATTCCCTGGTCAAATCACCCCACCCCACATGGTTTCAAATAAAAAACCCTATATGTACCTCTTCCTACAGTCCTCTAACTGAAGCAGTGATGTCACATGAGGTTTCTCTTTTTTCTCTAGCAGCAGCAGGAGTACGGGCATTCTTCCAGGAATGAGCAGTGTTCAGGAAATCACATGCGAGAGCTGCTCAGTCGTGGAGTGCTATCAGCTCAGAGCCGATCACCGGGTGCCAGATGTCAATCATTGGCTGGGACCCGGTGATCGGCATGTGCCGTAACGAATCACAGCACAGCCGGGCAGGCAAGCATGCGTCCCCGACCCAAAAATGTAGAATCACACACATACACGCGACTCTGCGCACAGCGCCCGCTCTGAGGCAGTAAATCTACAGGACGCGGCCGGCAACTGGTTAAAGCGGATTTTCACTGCTTTGGGAACCAAAAACACAATTTTATTCATTTTTAACATTCAAAGCACACTCTCCCATCCATCCATGTTTTCACGCTTTATTTTGTTGAGACATCACTTTGAAAAACACCTCCCTAGCATTTCTGGTCGTGGCCATCTTGAGTAAGGGCAAAAGGATTCATGTAGCATCTACTTCCTGGAATCCATCTGACCTTCGCTTAAGCATGCAGGCGTTTCGTCAGATTAGACGACCCGTCAGAATTGGTAACAGAAGTGACGTTCTGTCGCGGCCATCTTGCTACACCCCGCACTCTTCCACAGTAAGGATACAGTGAGAAGGCGGCAAGCGGACATCTTGTTACACCCACCGGAGTCATGCATTTCACACTTATTTATAACCGTAAACGGAGGTTATATAGCGAAATTCAGTATTTTGAAATCCATCTGACTGTTTTGATGTTGAATTTTCAAAGCAGCGCTGTTCTGTCAGATTAGCAAACCTGTGAGATCAGCAGGCTTGTGGCTGCATTTAAAAATTCAACATCCAAACTGTCAGATGAATTTCAAAATACTGAATTTTATCATAAAAGCTCAGTTTACTGTTAAAAATAAGTGTGAAATGCAAAACTCCGGTGGGTGTAACAAGATGTCCACTTGCCGCCTTCTCTGTGTATCCTTACTGTGGACGAGTGCGGGGTGTAGCAAGATGGCCGCGATGGAACGTCACTTCCGTTACAAAATCTGAGGGGGGTCACCTAATCTGAGGCAGGAGGGTGCGATTATCTGAGATTGAGAAAACCCCCTCCTGAAGACACCAGGGATGTATGACATCATTTGCCTAGGCAAGAAATCAGGGAGTAACTGAAGAGATAAAAAAAAAAAAGTTTAAAGTGATTGTAAACGATCGTTTTTTGTTTTTTTTTTTATTGCAAAGATGTTGTACTTATCTTCACCATGCAGCTCGTTTTGCACAGAGTGGCCCCGAACATCCTCTTCTAGGGTCCGCCCACAAAGGTTTATAACCCCTTTAAGGCTGGATTCACACATGTGCTGTGCGAATTTCAGCTCCGTTTTCTCTGCAAAGAGAAAAAGCAGCTGTTCAGCGATTCCTCTCCACTGTATCGGCGGATCAGCTGAGCAGGGAGGGGGGGGGGGGGGGGGGGTGTAGTGAGGAGGGGGGTGGGGGAGAGAATTCTTGTTCACAACTAAACGCATCTGCGAATCAGATGTGTTCCCATAGAAGATTACGTGCCCTGCAATGCCCAGAAAACGCACATATTTTTTGAGTAATGCGGAGTGCAAATGCAACGCACATATGTGAACCAGCCTCATTCAAAATGAACAGATTTTAAAAATGTCCTGCGAATTGGATGCGGGCGTAAGCCGCATTCCAATTCGCATAGGTGTGAACCCAACCTAAAACGTAAAGTAAAAAAAGTAAAACGTGACATACTTTCCTATCTATTTACGGTACTAATGCTAGCAGCATGACAATTACAAATAATCAATGTTGATTGGGAAAGTCCACTTTAAAGTGGTTGTGAACTCTTTACAACCACTTTTTGCTACAGGTAAGCCTATAATAAGGCTTACCTGTAGCTACACTGGATATCTCCTAAACCTGTACGGTTTAGAAGATATCCCCTGTATTTGCACGTGCCGACGTCATCGGCACATGCGCACTGAAGCATACGTGCCGTTGCTTCGGTTAGACTGTGCCGTTACCAGCGGCTCCCGCGTGCATCGCGCGCTCCGGCCACTCACAGCACCAGTGCCCGACTTCAAGAGCGATGTTGGCCACCGGAGCGGTGTACGAGGAGCGCTGCGGGGGCTTCGATCTCAGGTAAGCAATTCATAATGAGCTAGTATGCTATGCATGCTAGCTCATTATGCCTTTGTCTTGCAGGTGTTTTTTTTTTTTGTTTGTTTTTTTCTAGGGTTTACAACCACTTTAAGTCAGCAATAGCTCAGAAACCTACTCTGTTACAAAATAGATTCTAGTTTTCCCTCCCTTATATTGCAACCAGCCGAATTGTCCAAAAGTGTACGCCAACGATCGGAATATTAGATTGTAGGCAGGTCTGGGGCAATGGCTGATGGCAGTAGTGTATTTAGGTTTTGTGCTGCCCTAGGCCTGACTAAACTCGTGCACCCCCTTAATTAAATATGACCCACCCCTTCCTGTCAAGGCCACACCCCTTGCTGTTTAAGACCCGCCCTGAAATTTTCGAGTGGGGACACTAGTTCTGAGGGCCTGGTGGGGAGGCAATAGATTCCCTTAATTTGCATAGATTTCCTGCCACTTCCTGTTTGGCTATGGGGCAGGAAGTGAAGGGAAATCTCTGCAATGGGATAGGGATGGTAAAAAATAAATGTCGCAAGCCGACGGGAACTCTTTCCGTGCTGCCCCCCTGCAAAGTGCTGCCCTAGGCCTAAGCCAGGATACAGCGTTGGCTGATGGGAACGGTTCAATGCTGGAAATATCCCCTCCATCTACAAGAGGAAAGTAGAGTTCTCAGTGACAGCTCTTCTTGTCTGATATACACCAAATACTGCAAGTGTGTGTCAGTTATTCCATGAATCTCTCATTAGACCTGTACAAGGAGGAGTCACCAGATCCTCCAAAGAACTTCTTCTCCTGGTACATACAGAAAGGACAAACACACCCGGGGACATGGAGCCACTGCCTAAAGGCAATGCTTTTTTTTTTTCAATTCTCTGATCTTAAAGCAAGCAGTCAGTGAAGTCAGAACCCAGAATCTCAATACTTGCTCTGGTTCAGTGACACCGAAAGCTTGAAGCCGGAAGACAGCCAGGCGAAAAGAATTTTAGAAACATACAAATATGACAGCAGAGTCTGCACTTTTTTTTTTTTAGTGTTTAAAGCACGCAAGATGTGCGATAATGCTGTTTGCCTTCCTGGTATAGTGGATGGCTCATTGTGCTTCTCCCTGCCTGAGCTCTGCTGTACAGAAACTGCAAGTGGTTCAAGTACATGCATTAAAAAAAAATATATACATTTTATGATTTATCAATGAATACAGAGCTGCAATGTGGAGGTGCTAACCACTTAGCCGTGTCCAAACTACGGCCCTCCAGCTGTTGCAGAACTACACATCCCATGAAGCATTGTAAAACTCTGAAATTCACAGACATGACTAGGCATGATGGGAATTGTAGTTCCTGAACAACTGGAGGGCCATAGTTTGGACACCCCTGAGCCACTGTGCTACCCATGCTGCTTATTAGGACTCACTGACCCGCACTTTTGCTTCTTTCAAGGGCTTTGCAAAGTATCCAGGTGTCATCCAACTTTAAAAGGAAAAAAGTCAACAACTGGATCATGTGGAAAGCGAGTAATGATAAGAGTGTTTGTACACGACCTGCTACCTTCCAAGGTGAACTGAAATATTAAATGGAAGAGTGGAAGTCATAAAATAATAATAATAATAATAAGTACCGGTGACACTCCCAACAGATGTGGCAACCAGCTGTGAATCACTTCCTAATACAAAGCCTCCCCAAAAGGTTAAAGTAAAACAACAGCCAACATTTATTTTTGTTGGATAGAGAGGAGAAGGATTAGAAGGTTTTTATTGCTGTTTGCGCTCCCATTAAGGAAATGTACCCTCTGTATTTGTCTTGGTGGCCATTAACCAGAGCAGGGTGGATAAAAAAAAAAAAAAAAAAAAAAAAAAAAAATCGGATTTTTGTTTATTTAAATCAGATTTGATTTTTGGAAAATTTTCACCACTTTCCGCCCGACCTATAGCAGAATGACAGCTGGAAAGTGGTTCAGTTATCTGGACTGGGCCTCATATGACAGGATAACAAGCCAGCACGCGCCCACGGGGGCAAGCGTGCCGTGGCGATCGGTGGTGTGTCAGACTGACGGAGGCTCTTTACCATGTGATCAGCTGTGTCCAATCACAGCTGATCACAGTGTAAACAGGAAAAGCCACGTAACGGCTTTTCCTCTATTCGTGCTGACAGACGCAAGTAGAGCAGAGCCAATCGGCTGCTCTTCTGACAGGGGAGGTCTGCACTGATTATCTGCGCAGACCCCCCCACCCCCTCCGAGGATGCCCACCCAGGCCCACCAGGGATTCCCACCCATGGCCACCAGGTAAGCCCACAAGAGCCCACCAGGGATGGCAATCATTGCCCATTAGGGATGGCACTCTGTGCCCATCAGTGATGTCTGCAAGCGCCTCTGATCAGTGCTGCCTAACAGTACCATCAGTGCCGCCTATAAGTGCCCATCAGTGCCGCCTATAAGTGCCCATCAGTGCCGCCTATAAGTGCCCATCAGTGCCGCCTATGAGAGCCACCGAATAGTGCCACCTATCAGTGCCCAGTGCCACCTATCAGTGCTGCATATAAGTGCCATGTCATCAGTGCCAATCAGTGAAGGAGAAAACTTGCTTGTTTACAAAAAGTTTTGTAACAAACGAAGAAAAACTTTTTTTTTTCTCTTCAAAATTTTCGTTCATTTTTTATTTGTAGAGCAAAAAATAAAAACCGCAGAGGTGACCAAATACCACCAAAAGTAAAGCTCTATTTGTGGGGGAAAAAAAATGATAAAAATGTTGTTTGGGTACAACGTCGCACGACCGCGAAGTGAATAGGAAGTGACGTCACCCATAGACTTACTATGGGGCTTCCGTTGTCATCCGTCTCCTCTGCACCCGCCTACACAGAGAAGCCGCGGCTGACAGCTCTGCGTGGGATCAGGTTGGAGCGGGTCAGATCGGCTTCCAAAAAATGTATGTATACTCTTTTTTTTTTTACAGCAGCGCTGGCGAGTGTATACTGATGGCGGGAAGTAAAGCTGCACGATTCTGGCCAAAATGAGAGTCACAATTTTTTTTTTTGCTTAGAATAAAGATCACGATTCTCGCGGCGCAACATCATCTTTCACATTATACAAAAAAATGTTCTAAGTAATTTTCTAGCAAAAAATACTGATTTTAACTTGTAAACAATAAGTGTCAGAAAAAAGATTTAGTCTTTAAAGTGGGGTTCCCATTTAAAAAAAAAAAAAAAAAAAAAAAAAAACAATTACTGTAGCTGCCGACTTTTAATTGGACACTTACCTGTCCCAGGGTCCAGCGATGCGGGGGATCGAAGCCCCGCTCGTCTCCCCCTCCGTTTGGCGGCGCCGGCATTGCAATTGTGGGCGCCAGGCTGTGGCTTCACAGCCGGGCACCCACTGCGCATGCGTGAGCGGCGCCGTGCGCCGTGATTGGCCACTCAGTCATCTGGGACCGGTAATGGGTTCCAGATGATGGACAAGAGGGAGGGAGCAGAGCTGAGCCCTTCCTGTGCCGAGAGGAAGTGATGTCACCAGCCCAGGCACTTAAAGAGGCAGACGAGGGACCCCCTAGCAACAGGCATTTAGAGGTGAGTAAAAAAAAAAAAAAAAAAAATTCAATTTTTTTTTATTTTTTTTAGGCACATTTATCTTTTTTTTTTTTTTTTTTTTGGGTGGAACACCACTTTAAGTGGTTAAACTTCCCTCATTTACAGACAGAAGTTCATTCCTTTGATCTAAAAGGAGCAAGTGTTACAATCTTTCTCCTTATCTCTGTCTAAGAAATGCGGTCATAAACTTGGGAGGCTGCCTGTTTTTTTTTTCTTCTAAGACAGCCGTCAGCTGTGAGCAGAGAACTCTGCATAGAAATCGGGAAAATGCTTTAAGATCGAGAGGGGGAAAGAATCGCGATAACGATTAATCATGCAGCTCTAGTGGGAGGTCTCCCTGTTGACAGAATGCAATAGCTCCACGGGAGGGATGCACATTGAATGTGTGGACAGGGGGAATCAATTTTCTTTCGTTCAACCAGCTGGTTGAACGAATGAATCATGTATGGCCTGCCTTACTCTTCAAGTAGAGTGATTAAGGGAGGAAAAAAAAAATATATATCCCCCTATGCAGCTCTTGCCTATATCGAACGCCATCACATTTGTGTGAACTCATGCAGGAAATGCGACCGACCCAAGTTCAGGCAAATATCCTGGAAGCAAAGATAATATTTATCAAGCGAGATGACACAATGTTATACAAATTGCTATTAATGCATTGAATGAAATGTGTACACTGTAATGAGCCGGAGCAAAGTTATATCTGTTTACCGACTAGGGCTGCAACTAACGATTATTTTCATAATCGATTAGTTGGTCGATTATTGTTTCGATTAATCGATTAATCGGTTAATAACCTTAAAAAAGAGTGTGGTGTATAATTTAGTTAATATGTAAAGTTTTTTTTTTAAAAAAAAAGCTTTTTTAAATATCTATATGCAGTGGTAAATATAAACAACCAACTATATGGCTAGGGAGCAAAATATTGAATCCACCCTGAGAATAACAAACAGAAGAGATATACTGTATATACACTATTAGAGGAGATATACTGAATACACTATTAGAGGAGAAATAGTTTTTTGGCCAATTTGTTGTTGGGCAGATTAAAAAATACAAATTGCTGCAAAAACGCATTACATGCTTTTCTGCAGCTTCTCCATTGAAGTATATTGAACCATAAAAGCAACGTTTTGCGTTAAAAAAAAAAGTCCTTGACCCTTTCTAAATACGCAGCGGCTGAAAAAAAGCATAGATGTGAACGTGTCCCATAGAAAACCATGTTAAATGAACTGTAGTGTGTTTCTGCAAAACACACCAAAAAACACAAAGATGTGAACCAGGTCCAAGACGTTTAGTAACATAATGGGGTTAAAAAAAACTAAAATGAGCCCTTTATAGTACAAAAAAAGCAAATAATTGCTACTGTAAAGGGTTCATTTTTTTACTGTAGAACTGTGAAAGTAATATTTACAGTAGCGATTATTTGCTCTTTTTGTACTATAAAGGGCTCATTTTATTATTTTTAACCCCATTATGTTACTGGCCGATTAATCGATTATGAAAATAGTAATCGATTATTTTCATAATCGATTAGTTGTCGATTAATCGATTAGTTGTTTCAGCCCTATTACCGACCTGCAAAATTGAAAACTCAACTGCACCAGGGCCAAGCTTTACGCTCCATTCACACCTGAGCGTTTTGTAGCTTGAAGCCTGAAGCTCCAAAACGCTTGAGGGGAAAAAAAAAAAAAAAAATCAATTATTCTCTATGGAGATGGTTCACATCTCCACTCCAAAACGCCTGAAAGTCAAACACGTTCTGGAACTTTCTTTTTTTAGGCAGATTTGGGCATTTTTCGGCTTTTTACATAGGTGACCTTTTGACCTGCACAAAATCGCGGCAAAAACGTGTCAAAAAAAATTTAAAAATCGCTGTAAAATCGCACGACTTTCTGCCTGAAAATGCTACGCTCAGCTGTGAATGGGGCCTTTAAAGTGATATTACACACACACTGTTTCATTTACATTATCCCTTATATTTCTGTATGTGGATGATGGCACTGTAATTATTTTAATTAAAAAAAAAAAAATCTAAGTACTGTATCTTTTTCCTAATCAATATACAACTGTCACATGACCCAGCTCTCTCCCAGTCTGTTTGCAGGGAAACAGTGGCAGGAGGAGCTTCTAGTCCTCTACTGCTGGTCACATGTTAAAAAAAACAAACGAAAAAAAACAGCTTTTGGAATACAGAGTAAAAATAAATAAATGTATATCAATAAATTGTTATAAATTGTCATACAAATATATATTTTAAATCAAATCTTTAGTATTTTTTTGGGCAATAACATAATGTGGGCAGATTTCTGCCAGTCACAGACACCTCCAGCCTGTGTCTTCGAATAATAGGGAGGTGAAGCCTCCATTAAGCTACATGTAATATCCCACCCCTCTGATTGCGTTTAGCTGGTTAGTGGGCATGGAGGAGGGAGGGAGGGAGTGGGCTGCCATTGACCACTGTGGATACGCCCACGTATGTGACTCTATAGTCACATGGGCTGATCAGATGTGATCGGGAGGAAATGCTCAGCATAGAAACTCACTGAAAACTGAGCATGTGCAGAGTTGCCACCACAGCTCCAAAATCCCTCGCTGAATTGGGGACAAGAACAGAAGGTGGAGACAGAGAACAGCAGGATCAACCAATTTTTTTGCAAAATACAGAAAACAAATCTCATAGTGACTGAGTGAGTATGAACAGCATGGAATACACCATTTATTGATAGTTTTTTTTTTTTTTACGATGTGGGTTTAGTGACAATTTATAATCTCTTACTACTAACAGAATTAGTTGCCTCATTAGACCAGAGGATTACACTGAGAGCCCCAGGGTTCCTCCAGAGATTGCTTGAGTTCCTTGAATAATGACCAGTGTTAAATGGCCCTTCTCCCTGATGGTCCACACATAGTTCTATGGCCAATGTCATGATGGTGCAGGTCCAGTGGAGTATGTAAAAATGACACTGGCAGGGAAGGGGTTAACACTAGGGGGCGATCAAGGGGTTAAGTGTGTTCCCTTGGTGTGTTCTAACTGTAAGGGGTGGAGATAGACTGCCAGGGACATGACAGAGATCACTGCTCCCGATGACAGGGAACAGAAGATCTCTGACATGTCACTAGGCAGAACAGGGAATCGCCTTGTTTACATAGGCAGTTCCCAGTTCTGCCTCTTTACACAGCGATTGCGGGTCGCCGGCGGACATCGAGTCCGTGGGACCCGCGGGCATGCTCCCACGGAGCGTGGCTGGTGTGCACGCGCGCCCGATATTCTCCTTGCACGGACCGACGTACAGGGACGTTGGTTTCGCGCAGGAGAGCCGACCTGCCGCAGTAAATGTATGTGAGCTAGTCGGCAAGTGGTTAAACCAAAGAAAAGGACCATTTTCAATAAGGATGGGGGAATCCCTCCTTCTGAGCCTTTGTATTTTGACAACGGGGAGATTTCCCCTCTGTCAGAACATAGTCATCAGCACTGCCGTCTATAGCCGGCGGCGCTGATCGAGAGAAAATTTTCAAACGGATTGGTCGATCAATAGACAACCAACCTGCCCACACAAGGCTCAAAATTTGACCGGTCCCTGCTGAAGCTCCCCTTTACTGCCCTCAGGCTGACATCGCTCCTCTTCTGGGTCCTAAGAGTACCCCGCAGCTGGACAGTTAAAAAGGTAATTGTCCACATCCCACAGGCAGTGACGCAGACACCTGGAAGAAGGACCCCAGTGGGAAGCAAACACCTGGAAGAAGGACCCCAGTGGGAAGCAAACACCTGGAAGAAGGACCCCAGTGCGAAGCACACACCTGGAAGAAGGACCCCAGTGGGAAGCAAACACCTGGAAGAAGGACCCCAGTGCGAAGCACACACCTGGAAGAAGGACCCCAGTGGGAAGCACACACCTGGAAGAAGGACCCCAGTGGGAAGCTGACACCTGGAAGAAGGACCCCAGTGCGAAGCTGACACCTGGAAGAAGGACCCCAGTGCGAAGCTGACACCTGGAAGAAGGACCCCAGTGCGAAGCTGACACCTGGAAGAAGGACCCCAGTGGGAAGCTGACACCTGGAAGAAGGACCCCAGTGGGAAGCTGACACCTGGAAGAAGGACCCCAGTGGGAAGCTGACACCTGGAAGAAGGACCCCAGTGGGAAGCTGACACCTGGAAGAAGGACCCCAGTGGGAAGCTGACACCTGGAAGAAGGACCCCAGTGGGAAGCTGACACCTGGAAGAAGGACCCCAGTGCGAAGCTGACACCTGGAAGAAGGACCCCAGTGCGAAGCTGACACCTGGAAGAAGGACCCCAGTGCGAAGCTGACACCTGGAAGAAGGACCCCAGTGCGAAGCAGACACCTGGAAGAAGGACCCCAGTGCGAAGCTGACACCTGGAAGAAGGACCCCAGTGCGAAGCTGACACCTGGAAGAAGGACCCCAGTGCGAAGCTGACACCTGGAAGAAGGACCCCAGTGGGAAGCTGACACCTGGAAGAAGGACCCCAGTGGGAAGCTGACACCTGGAAGAAGGACCCCAGTGGGAAGCTGACACCTGGAAGAAGGACCCCAGTGGGAAGCTGACACCTGGAAGAAGGACCCCAGTGGGAAGCTGACACCTGGAAGAAGGACCCCAGTGGGAAGCTGACACCTGGAAGAAGGACCCCAGTGCGAAGCTGACACCTGGAAGAAGGACCCCAGTGCGAAGCTGACACCTGGAAGAAGGACCCCAGTGCGAAGCTGACACCTGGAAGAAGGACCCCAGTGCGAAGCAGACACCTGGAAGAAGGACCCCAGTGCGAAGCAGACACCTGGAAGAAGGACCCCAGTGGGAAGCAGACACCTGGAAGAAGGACCCCAGTGGGAAGCAGACACCTGGAAGAAGGAACCCAGTGGGAAGCAGACACCTGGAAGAAGGACCCCACTGGGAAGCAGACACCTGGAAGAAGGACCCCAGTGGGAAGCAAACACCTGGAAGAAGGACCCCAGTACGAAGCAGACACCTGGAAGAAGGACCCCAGAGGGAAGCAGACACCTGGAAGAAGGACCCCAGTACGAAGCAGACACCTGGAAGAAGGACCCCAGAGGGAAGCAGACACCTGGAAGAAGGACCCCAGTACGAAGCAGACACCTGGAAGAAGGACCCCAGAGGGAAGCAGACACCTGGAAGAAGGACCCCAGAGGGAAGCAGACACCTGGAAGAAGGACCCCAGAGGGAAGCAGACACCTGGAAGAAGGACCCCAGAGGGAAGCAGACACCTGGAAGAAGGACCCCAGAGGGAAGCAGACACCTGGAAGAAGGACCCCAGAGGGAAGCAGACACCTGGAAGAAGGACCCCAGAGGGAAGCAGACACCTGGAAGAAGGACCCCAGAGGGAAGCAGACACCTGGAAGAAGGACCCCAGAGGGAAGCAGACACCTGGAAGAAGGACCCCAGAGGGAAGCAGACACCTGGAAGAAGGACCCCAGTGCAAAGCAGACACCTGGAAGAAGGACCCCAGTGCAAAGCAGACACCTGGAAGAAGGACCCCAGTGCAAAGCAGACACCTGGAAGAAGGACCCCAGTGGGAAGCAGACACCTGGAAGAAGGACCCCAGTGGGAAGCAAACAAAAGATGTGCTGGAAGATCACATGACCGCGACTTAAAGTGAATTGTGATAAGCATTATTCTAGCAAACAGCAATGGAGGCCTAAAAGTTCAGCTTGCTTACATCACAGTGATGAGCTCTGTGGAGCATTTTTGCCTGTGCTATGTTGTGGGGTTTTTTTTTTTTTTTTTTTACATTTTCTTTCTCACATTCCTTTATCTCAAGGCAATGTGTTCTGCAGCATGTCGCAATAAAATGCTGTCTTCCTCATTTTTGTTACAGCACATACCAACTGAACTGTCTGCCTTGATCAGTGTAGTTCCAATGCATGGACAACGCAGCCCAACACACGTGGTGAAAGTGAGCCTTGAACCATATAAATAAAGGCTGACCATTATAAGCATCCCATTATGTCCCCCTCCTGTAATGGTCACTTTTGTTAAACTTTTCTCTCTTGTAAACATGGAAAAGATAAGCCCCCCCCTGAAATAAAAAAAGGAATCCATATACTGAATACTATCATTGCAGGTATTAGAGTGGTTCTAAAAGCTTAAGGTTTTTACCCCAATATATTCAATACATTAAAGGTAAAAAAAACCTTCTGGGTGCAGCCCGATGCCCCCTTTATACTTACCTGAGCCCCATCACGATCCAGCGCTGTGCATGAGAGCGGCAGCTCTCCTGGTCCCCTCTCTCCTCATTGGCTCTCACAGCAAGGAGAGCCATGGGCCCCTACTGCTGTCAAGCACAGCCAATGAGGAGAGAGCGGAGGGGGGGGGGTGCCAGTGAGCAAACCTGCTTGAGTGCCCCCATGGCAAGAGGCTTGCTGTTGGGGCACTCGGCAGGGGGGAGCCAGGACCACCGGTGGGGGGGGACCCAAAAAAGAGGTTTGGGGCTGCTCTGTGCAAAACCATCACACAGAGCAGATAACATTATTATTTCTTTCCTTTTAGAACCTGTGTGTGTCCCAGAAGACAAGCTGGCCATTCACAAAGCACCGCACGACTCACACATGCGCAGACGGAAACCGGAAGGCTCCACTGCCGCTTTCCCTTAGTTGGAATGGCGGCCCCTGCACCTGATCCAATGGACGGATCGGCCTCGGGGGGCCCCGACATTGCGGTCTCTCTGTCGCCCCGCGACAGGGAGTGTCCTTATTAAAAGTCAGCTGCTACAGTGTTTGTAGCTGCTGACTTTTCTTTTTTAAAAAAAATTTGCGGCTGGAACACCGCTTTAAGGTTTAAAAAAAAAAAAAAAAAAAAAAAAAAAAAAAAAACACAACTTTTGGGTGTAGCCCCCCCCTTATACTTAAAGTGGGGTTCCACACAAAAATACCTCAAAAATTCTAAAAAAAAAAAAAAACCAAAAAAACATTTGGATATTTTTTTTTTTCCACTTACCTCTAAATGCCTGTTGCTAGGTGGTCCCTCGTAGTCTGCTTCTTCCTTTGCCTGGGCTGGTGACATCACTTCCCCCTCGGCACAGGAAGGGCTCCGCTCTGCTCCCTCCCTCCTGTCAATCATCTGGGACCCATTACAGGTCCCAGGTGATTGAGCGGCCAATCACGGCACCGCTCACGCATGCGCAGTGGGTGCCAGGCTGTGAAGCCACAGCTCGGCACCCACAGTTGAAATGCCGGCGCCGACGAGCGGAGGGGGGGGGGGCGGGGACGAGCGGGGCTTCGTTCCCCCGCATCGCTGGACCCAGGGACAGGTAAGTGTCCAATTAAAAGTCAGCAGCTGCAGTATGTGTAGCTGCTGACTTTTAATTTTTTTTTTTGACAGCCCCCCTGGGTGGAACTCCTCTTTAACTGAGCCACATCTTGATTCAGCACTGTACACGAAAGCAGCGGTTCTCTTCACTCTCTCTCCCTCCTCACAGTGCAGATTAATAGCAGCGGGAGCCATTGGCTCCCATCAACCCAATCCTTTGAAAAGGGAGCACGGGACGGGGCAACATCAACCCATTGTAAGCCGCATGAGTACCGCATTGAGCCTGCATGAGAACCCCCTTAGCAAGCAGCTTGCTGGGGGGGGGGGGGGGGGGTACTAAAAGAAGGAGGAGGCAGGAAGAGCCAGAAGTGCTGGCGGGAGACCCCAAGAAGAGGAGGATCCGGGCTGCTCTGTGCAAAACCAGAGCAGGGAAGTATAACATGTTTATCATTTTAGAGAAAAAAAAAAAAAAAGCAAAGGTTTAATATCACTTTAGGCTCTGTTCACAATACTGTGATAGCAAAGTCGTGCGACTTTGCCCTGCAACTTCCTTCCCACTTGATCAAACTTGGATGCCATTTTGGAGCCTGTACAAGGGCTGAAATCGCACCAAAGTCGGAGCGACTTGTGTGGTATCAGTTAAGACGGCTCTCATAGGGAAACATTGAATTTGACATGTCATGCGACTTGGGGTCTCACAAGTCAGATCCCATGTCGCAGCAGTGTGAACCCAGCCTTCAGGAAAATAAAGCAAAAAACACAGAAGTAAACACTCTCGGCAACAAATGTATGTTATAGAAGCCAAAACTTTTTTTTTTTTTTTTATTTGGGGAAGACTTCCCTTCACCCTCCATCCCATAGTGACTAAGGGAAGTCCCTCTAAAGCGAGGGAATCCCTGGTTGTCACCAGTACATAGATTTCCCCTCTGTCCTTGGTGACAAGCAAAAACGTGCAATTTTCTTTCACTTTTAGTGATAATGGTAGACAAAATAAACAAAGGGGAACACCGAAAGCAATAAAAAAAAAACGACAGGAGTTCTTCTAACCCATCTCCGCTCTATCCAAAGCTAAAAAATGCTTTTGCCTTTAAATTATAACTTTAATGGACGTCTCTGGCTAGCTGATAGGTTTAACACAGGCAGGACAAAAAAAAAAAAAAAAAATGGCTCTCCGCACCACATCTGCTGTCTTCTCTAAATAATGTATCAGCTCTTTCGTTAAGAGTTTTTTTTTTTTTTTCTCTAAAGTGAAACTGCGTTCAGAAAGCCATCACAACATGACGTCCGGCTCCTCTTACCTTGTTTATCTCCCTCAGTTTGTCGGTGGAAGCCCCAACAAGCACACAGATCTCCAGTAACCCCGAGGGCAGCTGCGAGTCTTCCATCTTCACAAACCCGTCTGAAAGGTCCCGGTGGGCCAAGCGCAGGTAAGAGCAATAAAAACCCACCGATGGGTACTAGCCGAGTCTGCAAGTTCATGGAAGCCAAAAAGAGGAAGAGTGCCAAGGCATGGAAGAGATCTCAAAAATAAATAAACAAAACAAATATGAAAACACGAGGGAGCAGGACAATCTCACCGAAGGTGAAGTAGTGCGTCAAACTAGATCCAGAGGTCAACGGCTCCAATTAAATAATCCTAAAAACTGATCAGCACCTAACAATTCGAAAATACTTCCAAAGCTTCAAATTGGTAGAATTAAACATGTATCCAAGGCTGGGATGCAATCATAGTGATGATACAGGATCCACATTTTTTTTTTTTTTGGCCACCAATTCTTGTCTCATTCTATAAAATTCTGGTGGATACAAATGTATCAATTCAGCATTGGTGAAAAAAAAATTACTTCTATGCAGTAGTAGATGCAAAGAGATACACGAGATTCAGTTTTTAAAAAATACTGCTTTACCAAATTTTCCAGCTATCCAAAATTCAGCCACAAAGGTTAGACCTAAAATTTTGAAAGCATCCAGGAGTAGACAAAGCCAAATTTGGGAAGGTGTAGAAGTGCAACACTGACTAAGGAACTTAAATTAGTTAACAATATATTATGCTAGAGTTTATCAATAATTTAAAGCAAGGCTGGACAAATCCCAGGTGCCAGGAAGCAAACGCTCCATAAGAATTAAAGCCGGGGTCCAACTATTGAAGTCTTCTCTCGTTGTGGTCAATGGAGCTGGCTCCTGAATTGCATATTGATTTGACTACTGCCTTTAAATTGTGGGGGGTAGACAACAGGATGTCTTGGGTCGGAGAGTGACTAGTAGTAAAAAAAAAAGTTGCCTTTTTTAAGACTGGAAAAGGAAAAAACATAAAAAGTGGTCCAAGGCTCTTCTAGACATGTCTTCAGTTAGGAAACAGAAATGGTAAATTTTCCAGGAACACCACGAAGAAGGTACCAGAATCCAGAACGATGGCTTGGGTCTGGGAGTGACCAGTAGTCCCTCTAACTTGGCTTAAGGCTTGAATAGGCAAATACATATGAAAAGCCCCGAGGCTCTTCTAGAAGTGTCTTCACTTAGGTAAACAGAAATGGTGAGGTCTCCGGGAACACCACAAGGAAGGTACCAGAATCCAAAACGATGGCTCAGGAAAAGCAATATAAAAGTGAAAATCTCACCTTCAAAAATGATCAACCTCAACAAAGAAGATTCCAGGAGGACAACTCAAACTATCCAGAAGCCGAGGTAGTCTTGAAGCTTAGATTTTGGTAGACACCCACTAAGAGGAGGCAAATTTCCTCAAGCAGTAGTTCAACAATCACGTGCTGGAGGAGAAGAGTTTCACAGGGCTTTACAGTTTGACGGTTAAAAGTTGTTCAGCACAGCAAAATAGAAATTGAGGAACAGTAGTGTAGAGTGGGAGGCTCAGCCAACAAAATTGGTGCACTGTTTTTTGTGACAAGCTATATTAAGGACAGTAATGTAGGAGAAAAACGGAGGGATAGTCAGGATCGGGAGGAACTGCAATTTGGGATCAGAGCCAGGAAAATACACAGAACCCAGAAATACAGCAAGAGTGTAGACAGGATCAGGTGGGTAGTGCAGGATCAGGATCAGCACAATAGGATCAGGATGGTCGTGTTGAAGACAAAGCTAGCAATATAAAAAGATTAGGAGGCTAGAACAGAGGCACAGTGAAGGAGATGGCCAGGATCAACGGCTAATCCAAATTCTGAGCTGGATGGATAAACAGGATAAAGGCAACTAATGCAGAGGCACAGCTGGGTGTACACCTAGCATCAGGATTCTGACCCGGGGGGGGAAGGGGGGGGGGGACGACTGCTAGGTGGACGTTCAGGCTGAGAGCTGCAGTCCAGGATCACCGATTAGTGGGTATCCGGTGTGAGGTGTACTGCAAAGAGGGTGACCTGGGTTAGGAGTGCAGCTTACAAATATCCAGCATCAAACGTCCATCCCAGGAGTACAGCTTTGTGACTGAGTTTAGAAGTGCAGCTTTAAATGTATCCAGGAATTAGGGGTACAGCTTTTGGGTTTAGCAGCTCAGGAGTGCAGCTATGTGGACATCCAGGATCAGGAGTGCAGTTTAGGAGTACAGCTCTGTGGACATCCAGGGTTAGGAGTACAGCTATGTGGATATCCAGGATCGGGAGCGCAGTTTAGGAGTACAGCTATGTGGATATCCAGGATCGGGAGCGCAGTTTAGGAGTACAGCTATGTGGATATCCAGGATCGGGAGCGCAGTTTAGGAGTACAGCTATGTGGATATCCAGGATCGGGAGCGCAGTTTAGGAGTACAGCTATGTGGATATCCAGGATCGGGAGTGCAGTTTAGGAGTACAGCTATGTGGATATCCAGGATCGGGAGCGCAGTTTAGGAGTACAGCTATGTGGATATCCAGGATCAGGAGTGCAGTTTAGGAGTACAGCCAGGTAGATATCCAGGATCGGGAGTGCAGCTCGACATCCAGGATAAGAGCTGCAGTTCCGAGTACTGTTATGTGGAGTGTAAGTCCAGTTTATAGGTACAACTATCCAGGATAAAGAGCGCAGCCCCAGGAATGTAGCCTCGGCTGGAATGCAGACTGTGGAGTGTAGATGGATGAATTTCCAGGCTCAGGTATGTAGTGGAAGAAAAAAAAAAAAAAAAGCTGTGCAGGAAAACACATCAGGGACAATACATATCAGCTGTGCAGTCCAATGCCGGTGAGTGAATAGCCGGGACTAAGGAGGTAGTGCAAGCCAGCCAGGTTCAGAAGAACAGTCCAACTGTACAAGTAGGTGGTACCCAGGTTCTGGGGGGGGGGACAGGATGAGGAAAGCAGAGCAGGACGGGCAGGCTGAGGAAAGCAGCACAGGAGGGATCAGGACAGGCGGGATCTTAGAATCAGGACAGGAGGGATCAGGACAGGAGGGACCAGGACAGGATCTTAGAATCAGGACAGGAGGGATCAGGGAAGCAAGGTAGGATCAGAAAAGGCAGGACAGGAGGGATCAGAAAAGGCAGGACAGGAGGGATCAGAAAAGGCAGGACAGGAGGGATCAGGAAAGGCAGGACAGGAGGGATCAGGAAAGGCAGGACAGGAGGGATCAGGAAAGGCAGGACAGGAGGGATCAGGACAGGAGGGATCAGAGGTGCAGGACACGAGGGATCAGGACAGGCAGTACAGGAGGGATCGGAGGTGCAGTACACAAGGGATCAGGACAGGCAGTACAGGAGGGATCAGAGGTGCAGGACACGAGGGATCAGGACAGGTTGGGATCAGGGAGGCTAGGTAGGATCAGAGGAGCAGGACAGGAGGGATCAGGACAGGAGGGATCAGGACAGGCAGTACAGGAGGGATCAGGACAGGAGGGATCAGGGAAGCTAGGTAGGATCAGAGGAGCAGGACAGGATGGATCAGGACAGGCAGTACAGGAGGGATCAGTGAAGCTATGTAAGATCAGAGGAGTAGGACAGGATGGATCAGGACAGGCAGGATCAGCAAATCAGGAGAGGAAGGATCAGAGAAGTACAAGGCAGGCAGGATCAGAGAAGCAGGCAGCAGTCCAGCCAGGTACAATCCGGGATCAGAAGGCCGCAGAGCAGTGCCCAGGCTGGGATCCTCCACGTACAGTCCGCCCTGCACCCATCTCAGCAGAGCCCGGCACCTTCAGCGCCTCTGCAGCACCGTCACCTCTCTGACACCCGGGGGACTGACTCTACCCAAACCACGCCCAAAGCCACTTAGACCCGGCCTGAAAACTCCGCCTACAACTCGTTGCTCTATCGCCAACTACAAACAAACCCGCCAGGTAACTCCACCCACAACAGACCCCGGAGACGGTAACTATAGCAGCGAAAGTTTGGTAGCCACGCCCCAGAATCCGGAGAGCCTATGCTCCGTGTTTGCCAAACATCCCCGCAGCAAGCGAGCGTAGCCGCGCCTCAGAGGGCGTGGTTTCGAGCTCACAAGGTCCCCCCCCTAGACCCATGTGAGGTGTGCGTGTAAATGAAACCACGCCCCTAGTCTGAGGTGCTGGGCGGGAAATGCCTGCTTCTAGTTTACCTCACGGGGTGAGGGGGCGGGGCCACCTGAGGGTTGATGTGTGAGGGAATGTAATGATGGCTGATGATAAAAGTGTATTAAGGGTTTCAGTCAGTGCACAGTGCAGGTCAATGTGTAAAATACAGTCTACAGGAGGAGGTTACAGTACAATGGTGTGAAAAAGTCCTATTGGGATTTAAAGTGACTCTGTCATGAGAAAAGTATAGCGGCCGCCATTGCTGACCGCTCTAATAAAGAGACCCTGTCACCTGACCATTCTAATAAATATTCTTTCCCTTCAGATTATATGCCTTTAACCCCTCAACGCTGGCTCTACGTATATATACGGCAGCGCAGAGGAAGGCTTTGGCCGGTCTCACGCTGCTGCAGTGCAGTTTGGACGTAGATCGGGTGTACCTGCGGTATTTTTTTTTTTGTGCGGTTAACCTGCGTTTTCCCACGTCACGTGTTTTTGCCATGTTTTCTGCATCTTTGGTGCGTTTTTCAGAAAACACGCCAAAATAGAAAGTCTATGACCGCACAAAAAACAAAAGGTACACCTGCTCTACATCTGCAGCCAAACCGCAACGCAGCAGTGTGAAACCGACCTTTACCCCCCCAAGCTGCCATATCTTTGCATACAGCCTGCGTCCCTTGTTTGTACTGGGAACGCGCTCGCCACAGCACCCCCAGCGCAGTGACCGCAATGTCATCCACAACTTCTATCTGCATTTAATTAGCCTCAGAACCCGTGTAATTCAAAGATGTTTGGGTTTAAAGGGATGAGGTGGCAACTCTATCCCTGACCTGTCTGGTGTGTTCCTTGGTCTTCGTGATGCTGTTTGTTCACTAAGGTTCTCTAAGAGCCGGTTCACACAGGGGCGACTTGTCAGGCGACCTAGCCGCCTGACAAGTCGCCTCCCATTCTGTACAATGGAACCGTTCTAATAGGAGCGACGCAAGTTGCTCCGACTTAGAAAAAGGTTCCTGTACTACTTTGGGGGCGACTTGCATAGACTTCTATACAGAAGTCGTTTTGCAAGTCGCCGTGGAAGTCGTGTGCAGGTTGCCTCGGTGAGGCGACCTGCAAGTCGTGCCGCCCCTGTGTGAACCGGGGCTAACAAACCTCTGAGGGCTTCAAAGAACAGCTGTATTTATACTGAGATTAAATTACACACAGGTGGACTCTATTTACTAATTAGGTGACTTCTGAAGGAAATTAGTTCCACTAGATTTTAGTTGGGGGTATCAGAGTAAAGGGGGCTGAATACAAATGCACATATACACTTACAATTTTCACATATTTATTTGTAAACAATTTTAAAAAACAGTTATCATTTTAAAAACATCCCTGGGAATTACAGACCAGTTAGCCTAACATCAATAGTATGTAAAATCTTGGAGGGATGATAAGGGACTATATACAAGATTTTAGTAATAAGAACGATATCATTAGCAGTAATCAGCATGGATTCATGAAGAATCGTTCTTGCCAAACCAATCTATTAACCTTCTATGAGGAGGTGAGTTGCCATCTAGATAAAGGAAGGCCCGTAGACGTGGTGTATCTGGATTTTGCAAAAGCATTTGACACAGTTCCCCATAAACGTGTACTGTACAAAATAAGGTGCGTTGGCATGGACCATAGGGTGAGTACATGGATTGAAAACTGGCTACAAGGGCGAGTTCAGAGGGTGGTGATAAATGGGGAGTACTCGGAATGGTCAGGGGTGGGTAGTGGGGTTCCCCAGGGTTCTGTGCTGGGACCAATCCTATTTAATTTGTTTATAAACGACCTGGAGGATGGGCTAAACAGTTCAATCTCTGTATTTGCGGACAATACTAAGCTAAGCAGGGCAATAACTTCTCCGCAGGACGTGGAAACCTTGCAAAAAGACCTGAACAAATTAATGGGGATGGCGACTACATGGCAAATGAGGTTCAATGTAGAAAAATGTAAAATAATGCATTTGGGTGGCAAAAATATGAATGCAATCTACCGTATTTATCGGCGTATAACACGCACTTTTTTCCCCTTAAAATCAGGGGAAAGTCGCAGGTGCGTGTTATACGCCGATCCCCTGCGATCCCGAGCTGTCAAAGTGTCAAAATCGCCGACCGCAATTTGAAAATGGCACCGCCGGCGCCGAAATACACAGAACCGGTCCTCGGCTCTTTCCGGCGGCTCTCGTTTACTTTCGGCTCCACTCGTAGTCCCGAGCGGAGCTATCCGAACCTACTCGGATAGCTCCGCTCGGGACTACGAGTGGAACCGAAAGTGAACGAGAGCCGCCGGAAAGAGCCGAGGACCGGCTCTGTGTATTTCGGCGCCGGCTGCGCCATTTTCAAATCGCGGTCGGCGATTTTGAAGCCCACAAAGCAGGGACAGGGAATCGAAGCCTGCACTGGGGACAAGGCTGCACTGGGGAAGGCTGCACTGGGGAAGGCTGCACTGAGAAGGCTGCACTGAGAAGGCTGCACTGACAAGGCTGCACTGACAAGGCTGCACTGGAGAAGGCTGCACTGGAGAAGGCTGCACTGACATGGCTGCACTGACATGGCTGCACTGGGACATGGCTGCACTGAGAAGGCTGCACTGACATGGCTGCACTGGGGCAAGGCTGCACTGAGAAGGCTGCACTGACATGGCTGCACTGGGACATGGCTGCACTGAGAAGGCTGCACTGACATGGCTGCACTGGGGCAAGGCTGCACTGAGAAGGCTGCAATGATCGGCATTTAAATGTAAGTTTTTTTCCCTTCAACTTCCCTCCTAAAAGTTTTTTTTTCCTTAAAATTCCCTCCTAAATTGGGGTGCGTGTTATACGCCGATAAATACGGTATACACTGGGGGGAGAACCTCTGGGGGAATCTAGGATGGAAAAGGACCTGGGGGTCCTAGTAGATGATAGGCTCAGCAATGGCACGCAATGCCAAGCTGCTGCTAATAAAGCAAACAGAATATTGGCATTAAAAGGGGGATCAACTCCAGAGATAAAACGATAATTCTCCCGCTCTACAAGACTCTGGTCCGGCCGCACCTGGAGTATGCTGTCCAGTTCTGGGCACCAGTCCTCAGGAAGGATGTACTGGAAATGGAGCGAGTACAAAGAAGGGCAACAAAGCTAATAAAGGGTCTGGAGGATCTTAGTTATGAGGAAAGGTTGCGAGCACTGAACTTATTCTCTCTGGAGAAGAGACGCTTGAGAGGGGATATGATTTCAATTTACAAATACTGTACTGGTGACCCCACAATAGGGATAAAACTTTTTCGCAGAAGAAAGTTTAATAAGACTCGGGGCCACTCATTACAATTAGAAGAAAAGAGGTTTAACCTTAAACTATGTAGAGGGTTCTTTACTGTAAGAGCGGCAAGGATGTGGAATTCCCTTCCACAGGCGGTGGTCTCAGCGGGGGGGCATTGATAGCTTCAAGAAACTATTAGATAATCACCTGAATGACCGCAACATACAGGGATATACAATGTAATACTGACACATAATCACACACATGGGTTGGACTTGATGGACGTGTGTCTTTTTTCAACCTCACCTACTATTTTCCTTCCACTTCACAATTATGTGCCACTTTGTGTTGGTCTATCACATAAAATCCCAATAAAATAAATTTACGACTTTTGATTGTAACATGACAAAATGTGGAAAATTTCAAGGGGTGTGAATACATTTTCAAGGCACTGTATGTGATTGTGAGCAAGGACAAGGTCATCCAGCACCCAAAGCAAAGCTTGCAAAGTGCCCCCCCCCCCCCCCCCCCTTCCTCGAATCACACTCTCATGTCCATATGTACAGGGGCTAGGTTGGTACTGAGTGCAAAAATGACAGCCACTGCACCCCCCCACCACCACCACCACCACCACCACAGCACCCAAGGTGGCCTTTCCTACCACTGAGTTGGCTCTGATCAGTAAGTGACAGGGTGTCACCAGAGCAGAAATGACAGAAAATCCCCCTGGGGGGGACACAGATTTGGAGCTCCTGTTTCAAGCAAAATAGAGAGGACACCACACTGAGCTGCTTGTCGAAAATTCTTGTTGCCTGGCAATCTTGGTTTTTTTTAATCACTGGCCAGAGAGAAGGCAGATCAGTAGTTCTGACTTCCCTTGTCACTTGCTGCATGTTTTTTCTACTTTTCGACTCCACAGATAGCCAGGCAGTTAGCATTTCCAGCATTAAAACAAATACATTTCCTATGACTATGATTCCCAATAGACACAAAGTTCTGGGCTCTCTTCACTTAATACAGAAGGCTTATGTTTTGAAAGCTGATCTTCAGGCATGCAGATAATTACACAGATGAATTACATATAAGGGAACTGTGTGCCTGCCAAAGGATTTGTATTTCTGCCCATCCAGTTCGGAGATCTACACAGCTCTGACACACAGCACAGCTCTGTCTGGCAGGGCAGGAGACCTGATTTTTCTCTGCTCCAGTTAAATTGCACTAATGCCGCGTACACGCGATCGGAAATCCGGCCAGCAAAAGACCGATGAGAGTTTTTGGTCGTAAAAATGTGACCGTGTGTATGCTCCGTCGGACTTTTGCTGGCGGAATTCCCGCCAGCAAAAGATTGAGAGAAGGTTCTCGATTTTTCGGTCGGAAAAAGTTCCTATCCCAAAATGCGATCGTCTGTACAAATGCGCGCAAAATTCCTATGCATGCTCGGAAACAATTCCACGCATGCTCGGAAGCATTGAACTTCATTTTCTCGGCTCGTCGTAGTGTTGTACGTCACCGCGTTCTTGACGGTCGAAAGTTCAGAAAACTTTTGTGTGACCGTGTGTATGCAAGCCAAGCTTGAGCGGAATTCCATCGGAAAGAACATCCAAGTTTTTTCTGACGGAAAATCCGCTCCTGTGTACGCGGCATTACAGGTCTAAATCCTTACCCAGTCTGTGATTGGACAGGAGCAGACTGATAAGTTAAAGCGGGGGTCCACCTAAACCGCCAAAAAAAAAAATATTAAAAGCCAGCAGCTACAAATACTGCAGCTGCTGACTTTTAATAAATGGCCACTTACCTGTCCCAGGGTCCAGCGATGTCGACAGGGGACGCCGAGAACCCGCTTGGTTCTCAGCAGCTGCCACCGCCATCCTAGGTATGGGAATCAGGAAGTGAAGCGTTGCGGCATCACTTCCCAGTTCCCTACTGCGCATGCGCGAGTCGCACTGCGCTTCCTAACTGGCCCCCCGCTGTCTCTGGGACCCGCGTGTATCCCAGCAGACAGCGCGGTGGGGACGGGAAGAGGCATGGACTCCCATTGGAGTCTTAGACAGGTATCTGCACCCCCCTCCCCCCTGAAAGGTGCCAAATGTGACACCGGAGGGGGGGAGGGTTCCGAAAAGCGGAAGTTCCATTTTTGTGTGGAACTCCGCTTTAATCTATCTGTCAACTCTGATCTCTCCTCCTATCAGCATGTCCCTAGCACCGCAGCACAACTGGCTGGCTCCTTGTGCTGCTTCTCAATCTCCAAGTCCAAGCTCTGCTGTACAGTGCACTCCAGAGGCGGATACCAAGTCTAATTCTTACACTGCTTGCATTTAACCACTTTGCCTCTCAGATTGCTGCACCCCCGCTATGGACCAGAGTCAGTTTCACATTTCTGCTATGGACCTGTATATTCGGCAATAACATTTTCCTGAAGATAACAAGATAATACATATATATTTTTTATTTTAATTTTTTTTAATACAAATAAGGCTTTATTTTCATGATATTGTCTTGCAACATTTATTTTTTTTCTCGCAATCCTAAAACGCAACAAAACTAAACAAATGCACTTTTTCTTTTTTTTTTCAGCAGTGTTAGTTTAAAGTGTTTGTAAAGGTAAAAAAACACTAAAAAAACAGACATATCTATACTTACCTGCTCTGTGCAATGGAATTGCACAGAGCACCCGCAAACCTCCTCTTCTCGAGTCCCCCGCCGGCGCTCCTGGCCCCTCCTCTCTGTCCAGTGCCCCCATAGCAAGCCACTTCCCATGGAGGGGGGGGCATTCGTGTGCGTGCTCGCTCCTGAGCCCTGTTGTTTTGCGTTCATTGACACAGACAGAGGGACTCAACCCCGCCCCCCGCTCCCTTGTCACTGGCTTTGATTGACAGCGAGACCCGGAAGTGAAGGGAGAGAAGAGTTGCAGATGCGCACAGCGCTGGATCCAATGAGGGATCAGGTGAGTAAAGGGGGTGGGGGATGCTGATGCCTAAACATTTTTTACCTTAATGCAAGGAATTTATAAAAAAATGTATGCATTTTAACCACTTGCCGACCAGCCGCTGTCATTATACTGCGGCAGGTCGGCTCGTTCCCGCAAATCGCCGTAGGTGTGCGTCGGCTCCTTTTAGTGCCATAGGAAGCGCGCCCGCTGCACAGCGGGGGACCCAATGCGCGTGGCCAGCGCCTGCGATGTCCGCCCGTCGCCCACGATCGCAGGAAAGAGAGCCAGAACCAGGATCTGTCAATGTAAACAGACAGATCCCCGTTCTGACAGGGGAGGAGAGAGAGAGATCTGCTGTTCCTAGTGATTAGGAACAGCGACCTCTCTCCTCCTCCAGTCGGTCTCCTCCCCCCACAGTTAGAAACACCTCCCTAGGGAACACGTTAAACCCCTTCCCTGCCAGTGACATCTAGACAGTAATCACTGCATTTTTTTAGAACGGATCGCTGTATAAATGTCAATGGTCCCAAAAAAGTGTCAAAACTGTCCGATCTGTCCGCCGCAGTCCCGCAAAAAATCGCAGATCGACGCTATTACTAGTAAAAAATAAATAAAGTATAAAAATGCCACAAATCTATCTCCTATTTTGTAGACGCTATAACTTTTGTGCAAACCAATCAATATACGCTTATTGCGATTTTTTTTTTTTTTACCAAAAATATGTAGAAGAATACATATCGGCCTAAACTGATGAAGACATTTTTTTTTTGGTATATTTATTATAGCAAAAAGTAAAAAATATTGTTTTTTTTTTTTTTTTCAAAATTGTCGCTCATTTTTTGTTTATAGCGCAAAAAATAAAGACCGCAGAGCAGATTGAATACCACCAAAAGAAAGCTCTATTTGTGGGAAAAAAAGGACGTCAATTTTGTTTGGGTGCAACGTCGCACGACCGCGCGATTGTCAGTTAAAGCGACGCAGTGCCGTGTCGCAAAAAAATGGCCTGGTCATTAAGAGGGAAAATCTTCCGGTCTGTAAGTGGTTAAACTGTAATATGTCCTCTTTAAAACACTAAAATTATGAATCTGTTACAAAGCATTACGAAGTTACAAATTAAATAAAGTTTTTATTTTCAAATGGGAAATGTGTAAGTATATGTTACATATTTAAAAATATTAATAAATATATCAAAGAAAAAAAATGATATTAATAGGTAACAAAATAGAAACAAACAAGAAAATCAGCAGGAAAATAATATTTCAAAAGAGGAAACTAAGGAGTTAATTAGGACGGATTAGAGAAAAGGGTTAAGGGATTAAACAAAGGCACATTTTATTAAGAAAAAACTTTTTTTTTTACTTGCCAGGTTGCTATGATTTCATCTGCCTATCAAAGTTTACCCCTTTGATCTGCAGATGAATGAACAAAATGATACAAGTGTAATAATATGCTACATTGTATCTTTGTATAATTACAGTCTGAGTAGTGTTGCTTATAAACACTAATTCCATCTGCTTTTTTGACAGCTAGAGCTGCGCATGCGCAGTGTTGACGTCACGGCAGCTGATTAACATATCAGCTGGAGCGATGTTG